>NW_024044828.1:1505000-1710000 GCF_015852505.1 Tachyglossus aculeatus
ACGCTGAGGTAGATGCGAGGTGATGAGGTTGTCCCACGTGGGGCTCCCACTCTTCATCCCCATTTTCCAGATGAGGGAACTGAGGCCCGGAGCAGTGAAGTGACTTGCCCAAGGTCACACAGCAGACATCTTATCTCCTTCCCTTCCCCACTGCACCTGTATATATGTTTGTACATATTTATTACTCTATTTATTTTACTTGTACATATTTATTCTCTTTATTTTACTTTGTTAATATGTTTTGTTTTGTTGTCTGTCTTCCCCTTCTAGACTGTGAGCCCATTGTTGGGTAGGGACCGTCTCTATATGTTGCCAACTTGTACTCCCCAAGCGCTTAGTACAGTGCTCTGCACACAGTAAGCGCTCAATAAATACGATGGAATGAATGAAGTACATATTTATTACTCTATTTATTTTACTTGTACATATTTCTTCTATTTATTTTACTTTGTTAATGTTTTGTTTTGTTGTCCGTCTCCCCCTTCTAGACTGTAGGGACCATCTCTAGATGTTGCCGACTTGTACTTCCCAAGCGCTTAGTACAGTGCTCTTGCACACAGTAAGTGCTCAATAAATACGACTGAATGAATGAATGCAGTATATATTTATTACTCTTTATTTTACTTGTACATATTTACTGTTCTATTTATTTTATTTTGTTAATATGTTTTGTTTTGTTATTTGTCTCCCCCTTCTAGACTGTGAGCCCGCTGTTGGGTAGGGACATCTCTATATGTTGCCAACTTGGACTTCCCAAGCGCTTACTACAGTGTTCTGCACACAGTAAGTGCTCAATAAATACGATTGAATGAATGAATGAATGAAGTACATATTTACTATTCTATTTATTTCATTTTGTTAATATGTTTTGTTTTGTTCTCCGTCTCCCCCTTCTAGACTGTGAGCCCGCTGTCGGGTAGGGACCGCCTCTATATGTTGCCGACTTGTACTTCCCAAGCGCTTAGTACAGTGCCCTGCACACAGTAAGCGCTCAATAAATACGATTGAATGAATGAAGAGCAGCAGGAGGGGGTAGGGACGATGCGGAGGGAGAACTAAGGAAAAGGGGGGCTCAGTTTGGGAAGGCCTCCTGGAGGAGGTGAGCTTTCGGTAATAATAATAAAATAATAATAATAATAATAATAATAGTAATAATGGCATTTGTTAAGCACTTACTATGTGCAGAGCACTGTTCTAAGCGCTGGGGGTGGATACAAGGTGATCAGGTTGTCCCACATGGGGCTCACAGTCGTAATCCCCATTTTACAGACGAGGGAACTGAGGCTCAGAGAGGTTAAGTGACTTGCCCCAGGTCACACAGCAGACAGGTGGCGGAGCCGGGATTTGAACCCATGGCAGGCGGGGGGAAGCATCTGGCAATCCCAGGGTCACCTCCCTGCCCCTTACTAAGGTCACCTTCCTTACTAAACAGTGCTTGGCACATAGTAAGCGCCTAACAGATACCATCCTTATTAAATACTCTTGCTACTACTACTAATAATAATGATGGCATTTGTTAAGCACTTACTATGTGCCAAGCACTGTTCTAAGCGCTGGGGAGGTTACAAGGTGATCAGGTTGTCCCACGGGGGGCTCCCAGTCTTCATCCCCATTTTCCAGAGGAGGGAACTGAGGCCCAGAGAAGCGAAGTGACTTACCCAAGGTCACACGGCAGGCATGCGGCGGAGCCGGGATTCGAACCCATGACCTCTGACTCCAAAGCCCGGGCTCTGTCCACTGAGCCACGCTGCTTTTTACTACTAAAAAGGGTCTCAAAGACTCTTTGTACGACCCCCCCTCAAAAAATATTTCAGGTTTTCGCGTTTCATTTTTCTGCCCTGCCTGTGGAAATACTACAGCCTACGTTCAACTGAATTACGCCCCAACATTGCTAGGGCGCAAAGAATGAGCATTTTTAATCAATCAATCAATCAATCGTATTTATTGAGCGCTTACTGTGTGCAGAGCACTGTACTAAGCGCTTGGGAAGTCCCAGTTGGCAACGTATAGAGACGGTCTAAAAGGCTTTTCTTTTAAGAAAAAGAAATCCCCAACGCTAGGTTGGGGATTAGAGAAGCAGCGTGGCTCGGTGGAAAGACCCCGGGCTTTGGAGTCAGAGGTCTTGGGTTCGAATCCCGGCTCCGCCGCATGTCTGCTGTGTGACCTTGGGCAAGTCACTTGACTTCTCTGGGCCTCAGTTCCCTCATCTGGAAAATGGGGATGAAGACTGTGAGCCTCCCGTGGGACAACCTCATCACCTTGTATCCCCTCAGCGCTTAGAACAGTGCTTTGCACATAGTAAGTGCTTAATAAATGCCATCATTATAATTATTATTATTATTCTCTGAGCCTCAGTTCCCTCATCTGGAAAATGGGGATTGACTGTGAGCCCCACATGGGACAACCTCATCACCTCGTATCCCCCCCCTCAGCACTTAGAACAGTGCTTTGCACATAGTAAATGCTTAATAAATGCCATTATTATTATTATTAAGCGCTAAGCGCTATTACTAAGCGCTTAGTACAGTGCTCTGCACATAGTAAGCGCTCAATAAATACGATTGATTGATTTATTATTATTATTATTATTATTATTATTATTCTCTGAGCCTCAGTTCTCTCATCTGGAAAATGGGGATTGACTGTGAGCCCCACATGGGACAACCTGATCATGTTGTATCCCCCCCGGCGCTTAGAACAGTGCTTTGCACATAGTAAGCGCTTAACAAATGCCATTATTATTATTACTATTATTATTATTATTATTATTATTATTACGGACCATTGGAAAGGTCAGTAACCTTGATCTCCTTGCGAAAGTGAGGGATTTTGACATTTCGCAGCGCCGTCCAAACAGATCAACGGCCGTTGTCCATCCCGACTTTGGGCTCTCCCGGCTGGAAGCGTTGCTTTCTGACTGGTCGGGAAAGGGTGGCCTTTATAATAATAATTATTTTATAATAATTTATAATCATTTATCATTTATAATTAATTAATTTATTCTCCCTTTATAATAATAATGATGGCATTTATTAAGTGCTTATGATGTGCAAAGCGCTGTACTAATAAGTGCTGGGGAGGTTATGAGGTGATCAGGTTATCCCATGGGGGTGGGGGGGGGGGCGCCATCTTAATCCCCATTTTCCAGATGCGGTAACTGAGGCCCAGAGAAGTGAAGTTGCCATATATGTTGCCAATTTGTACTTCCCAAGCGCTTAGTACAGTGCTCTGCACATAGTAAGCGCTCAATAAATACGATTGATGATGATGATGATGAAGTGACTTGCCCACAGTCACCCAGCTGACAATTGGCGGGGCCGGGATTTGAACCCGTGACCTCTGACTCCAAAGCCCGGGCTCTTTCCACTGCGCCACGCCGCTTCCCTTGATTCTCCCTGAGCCCCCCGGGTACCTATCTCATTCGTTCCATCGTATTTATTGAGCGCTTACTGTGTGCAGAGCACTGTACTAAGCGCTTGGGAGGTACAAGTCGGCAACATATCAATCAATCATATTTGTTGAGCGCTTACTGTGTGCAGAGCACTGTACTAAGCGCTTGGGAGGTACAAGTCAGCAACATATCAATCAATCATATTTGTTGAGCGCTTACTGTGTGCAGAGCACTGTACTAAGCGCTTGGGAAGTTTGTAGAGACGGTCCCTACCCAACAACGGGCTCACGGGCTAGAAGGCTAAATATCCATCATTTATTCATTTGTTTATATAAATGCCCATCTTCCCCTCTAGACCGTAAGCTTGTTGTAGTCAGGGAATGTGTCTATCACATAATAATAATAATAATAATAATAGCATTTATTAAGCGCTATGTGCAAAGCACTGTTCTAAGCGCTGGGCAGTTTGCAAGGTGATCAGGTTGTCCCGCGTGGGGCTCACAGTCTTAATCCCCATTTTACAGATGAGGGAACTGAGGCTCCGAGAAGTGAAGTGACTCGCCCAAGGTCACACAGCAGACACATTGGCGGAGCCGGGATTCGAACCCATGACCTGTGACTCCGAAGCCCGGGCTCTTTCCACAGAGCCACGTGGCTTCACTCTCCCCAGGGCTTAGTACAGTGCTCCGCACACAGGGAAGGAGCATGGCCTCGTGGAAAAAGCACGATACTGGGAATCAGAGGACGTGGGTTCAAATCCCAGCTCTGCCACGTCGCTGTGTGACCTTGGGCGTGTCACTTCACTTCTCTGTGCCTCAGTTCCCTCATCAAGCCCTTAATAAATGCCATCATTATTATCATTATTATTACCTGTAAAATGGGGATTAATAATAATGGCATTTATTAAGCGCTTACTATGTGCAAAGCACTGTTCTAAGCGCCGGGGAGGCTACAAGGTGATCAGGTGGTCCCACAGGGGGCTCACAGTCTTCATCCCCATTTTACAGATGAGGTCACTGAGGCACAGAGAAGTGAAGTGACTTGCCCAGAGTCACACAGCTGGCAACTGCTGGAGCCGGGATTAACAGTAATGATGGCATTTGTTAAGCGCTTACTATGTGCCAAGCACCGTTCTAAGCGCTGGGGAGGATACAAGGTGATCAGTTTGCCCCACGTGAGGCTCACAGTCTTCATCCCCATTTTACAGATGAGGTAACTGAGGCCCAGAGAAGTGCAGTGACTTGCCTAAAGTCACCCAGCTGACAATTGGCAGAGCCAGGATTTGAACCCAAGACCTCTGACTCCCAAGCCCGGGCTCTTTTCACTGAGCCGCACTGACTGGGAACCCCATATAATAATGATGGCATTTATTAAGCACTTACTATGTACAAAGCACTGTTCTAAGCGCTGGGGTGGATACAAGGTGATCAGGTTGTCCCCCAGGGGGCTCACAGTCTTAATCCCCATTTTCCAGATGAGGGAACTGAGGCCCAGAGAAGCGCAGTGACTTGCCTAAAGTCACCCAGCTGACAATTGGCAGAGCCGGGATTTGAACCCAAGACCTCTGACTCCCAAGCCTGGGCTCTTTTCACTGAGCCGCGCTGACTGGGAACCCCATAGAATAATGATGGCATTTATTAAGCGCTTACTATGTGCAAAGCACTGTTCTAAGCACTGGGGTGGATACAAGGTGATCAGGTTGTCCCACAGGGGGCTCACAGTCTTAATCCCCATTTTCCAGATGAGGGAACTGAGGCCCAGAGAAGCGCAGTGACTTGCCTAAAGTCACCCAGCTGACAATTGGCAGAGCCGGGATTTGAACCCAAGACCTCTGACTCCCAAGCCCGGGCTCTTTCCACTGAGCCGCGCTGACTGGGAACCCCATATAATAATGATGGCATTTATTAAGCACTTACTATGTACAAAGCACTGTTCTAAGCGCTGGGGTGGATACAAGGTGATCAGGTTGTCCCGCAGGGGGCTCACAGTCTTAATCCCCATTTTCCAGATGAGGGAACTGAGGCCCAGAGAAGTGCAGTGACTTGCCCGAAGTCACCCAGCTGACAATTGGCAGAGCCGGGATTTGAACCCAAGACCTCTGACTCCCAAGCCCGGGCTCTTTTCACTGAGCCGCGCTGACTGGGAACCCCATAGAATAATGATGGCATTTATTAAGCGCTTACTATGTGCAAAGCACTGTTCTAAGCGCTGGGGGGGATACAAGGTGATCAGTTTGCCCCACGTGAGGCTCACAGTCTTCATCCCCATTTTCCAGATGAGGGAACTGAGGCCCAGAGAAGTGCAGTGACTTGCCTAAAGTCACCCAGCTGACAATTGGCAGAGCCGGGATTTGAACCCAAGACCTCTGACTCCCAAGCCCGGGCTCTTTCCACTGAGCCGCGCTGACTGGGAACCCCATATAATAATGATGGCATTTATTAAGCGCTTACTATGTGCAAAGCACCGTTCTAAGCGCTGGGGTGGATACAAGGTGATCAGGTTGTCCCGCAGGGGGCTCAGGGTCTTAATCCCCATTTTACAGATGAGGGAACTGAGGCCCAGAGAAGTGCAGTGACTTGCCCAAAGTCACCCAGCTGACAATTGGCAGAGCGGGATTTGAACCCAAGACCTCTGACTCCCAAGCGCGGGCTCTTTCCACTGAGCCACGCTGACTGGGAACCCCAGGGACTGTGCCTCACCTGCTTAGCTGGTAGCTACCCCAGCGCTTAGTACAGTGCCCGGCACATAGTAAGCGCTTAACTGTCTCATTCAGACTGTGAGCCCACTGTTGGGTAGGGACCGTCTCTATATGTTGCCAACTTGGACTTCCCAAGCGCTTAGCACAGTGCTCCGCACACAGTAAGCGCTCAATAAATACGATTGATTGATTGAGGGCTCACAGGTGAGCAGGCATTTCATTGCCATTTTAGAGAAGAGGAAGCTGAGGCACGGCGAGATGAAAGCGAGCCCGCTGTCGGGTAGGGACCGTCTCTCGATGTTGCCGACTTGGACTTCCCAAGCGCTTAGTACAGTGCTCTGCGCACAGTAAGCGCTCAATAAGTACGATTGAATGAATGAATGAAGTGACTTTCCCAAGATCCCAAATCCACGCCCCAAGCTGTTTCTCAGGCAGCTGCTCCCAAAATTCTTCTCTACCCAAAAGTCCATCCCGTCAATCTGTGAAGTGCATTTTCGATACCACAATTATTCTTAATTATTATTAATCAATCAATCAGTCGTATTGAGCGGTAAGCGCTCAATAAATACGATTGATGATGATGATGATTTATTGAGCGCTTACTGTGTGCAGGGCACTGGACTAAGCGCTTGGGAAGTCCAAGTTGGCAACGCATAGAGACGGTCCCTACCCAACAGTGGGCTCACAGTCTAGACGGGTGGCGGGGGGGAGATAGTGCTCAATAAGTAGCCCGATTAATAGTAATGATGGCATTACTGTTACAATGAGACAGTTAAGCGCTTACTATGTTCCGGGCACTGTACTGAGCGCTGGGGTAGCTACCAGCTAAGCAGGTGAGACACAGTCCCTGTCCCATGTGGGGTTCCCAGTCAGCGGGGCTCAGTGGAAAGAGCCCGGCCTTGGGAGTCGGAGGTCGTGGGTTCTAATTCTGCCTCCGCCACTTGTCAGCTGGGTGACTCTGGGCAAGTCTGGCCCTCAGTGACCTCATCTGGAAAATGGGGCTGAAGCCTGTGAGCCCCATGTGGGCCAACCTGACGACCTTGTGTCTACCCCAGCGCTTAGAACAGTGCTTGGCACATAGGAAGCGCTTAACAAATACCAACATCATCATTATTATTATTAATAATAAATACGACTGCTTGTTTGAATCCCTAAGTGGCCCGAGGGGCCATTCGATCCGCGGCACTGGTGGTTCTGTGGGATCCAACTTGTGCTTCCTAAGCGCTTAGTCCAGTGCTCCGCACACAGTAGGCGCTCAATAAATACGACTGATTGATTGATCTGGGGTCCAGGGTGAGGCGGGTTCTCTGTCTCCCCCTTTTAGACTGTGAGCCCACTGTTGGGTAGGGACTGTCTCTATATGTTGCCAATTTGTACTTCCCAAGCGCTTAGTACAGTGCTCTGCACATAGTAAGCGCTCAATAAATACAATTGATGATGATGATGATGATTCCGGGAATGGGGGTTGGGAAAGCCTGCAATGAGGCTCACTCGGAGGCTGTGAGCCTCGGAGGTTGGGTAGAGACCGTCTCTAGATGTTGCCAACTTGGACTTCCCGAGCGCTCAGTACAGTGCTCTGCACACGGTAAGCGCTCAATAAATACGATTGATCGACTGATTGATTGACTCCGAACGTCCCCCCGCTCCAAACCTTCCTCCGGCTGCCAAGGCCTGCTGCGGGCGTCGGGTCACCTTCACAAGGGAACAAAACGGGAGCCCGAAACACGGACACCGGGATGGAGTGGACCGTTGCGCGGCGTGACGGGACGGAGACGCGATGCCGCACGGAAAGAGAATTCCGGGAGACGGAAAACGTACAAGAACTGAAGCCAACGGCCGTTTTGTTTTTTTATTAATGACGTCTCGACGATGGAAATTCCCAAGGGAAACAATCAAGCTCATGCAAACATACATTAACCGAACGGGCCATTATTGCTCCTTGGCATAAACTTTGGAAAAATAAATCTAAATTGAATTTCTAATCTTTCATTTGGAGAATTACACACGAATAGAGCGGTGGGCCGCTGAGCAACCGGGCCTCCCGTGAGACGGTGTCCTGAAACTCCGTGGCGTCACAGCCGGTAGGAATTAAATTCCGAGTTTCCACCGATTCGACAGAGTTTCCAGTACTTTCCTATTTACGCAACTCACCCTCCCGTTTGAACGCTGCGCCCAGGGGAGGAATGGCCTTTCCATCGCTTTCAAAGGAAAAGTTGGTTCGGAACATCCATCGTTTCATCAATATCTACTTTTGGGAGACAAAATATGTCGTTCTCAAGACTTTACGGTCACCTGAACGCTTCGCCGAGCGCTTAGTACAGTGCTCTGCACACAGTAAGCGCTCAATGAATACGACCGAATACATATAGTTTTGGCAGACAAAATACATCATTCTCAAGACTTTACGGTAAACGGAACGCTTCGCCGAGCGCTTAGTACAGTGCTCTGCACACAGTAAGCGCTCAATGAATACGACCAAATACATATAGTTTTGGGAGACAAAATGTATCGTTCTCAAGACTTCACGGTAAACTGAACACTTTACCGAGCGCTTAGCGCTCAATAAATATGACCAAATATATCTACTTTTGAGAGACAAAATATGTCGTTCTCAAGTCTTTACGGTAAGCTGAACGTTTCACCGAGCGCTTAGTACAGTGCTCTGCACACAGTAAGCGCTCAAGAAATACGACCGAATATATATATATTTTTGGGAGACAAAGCATATCGTTCTCAAGACTTCACGGTCAACTGAACGCTTCACCGAGTGCTTAGCGCTCAATAAATACGACCGAATATATCTACTTTTGGGAGACAAAATATGTCGTTCTCAAGACTTCACGGTAAACTGAACGCTTCACCGAGCGCTTAGCGCTCAATAAATACGACCCAATATATCTACTTTTGGGAGACAAAATATACCGTTCTCAAGACTTCACGGTAAACTGAACACTTCACCGAGCGCTTAGTACAGTGCTCTGCACACAGTAAGCGCTCAAGAAATACGACCAAATATATATAGTTTTGGGAGACAAAATATGTTGTTCTCAGGACTTCACGGTAAACTGAACGCTTCACCGAGTGCTTAGCGCTCAATAAATATGACCGAATATATATACTTTTGGGAGACAAAATGTACTGTTCTCAAGACTTCATGGTAAACTGAACGCTTCACCAAGCGCTTAGTACAGTGTTCTGCACACCGTAGGCACTCAATAAATACAACTTTGGTAGACATTTTTGGTAGACAAAATGTATCGTTCTCAAGACTTCACGGTAAACTGAACTCTTCACCGAGAGCTTAGTACAGTGCCCTGCACACAGTAAGCGCTCAATAAATATGACTGAATATATATACTTTTGGGAGACAAAATATATCATTCTCAAGACTTCACGGTAAACTGAACGCTTCACCGAGCGCTTGGTACAGTGCTCTGCACACAGTAAGCACTCAATAAGTACAACCAAATATATCTACTTTTGGGAGACAAAATCTATCGTTCTCAAGACTTCGCGATCAACTGAACGCTTCACCGAGTGCTTAGTGCTCAATAAATACGACCGAATATAGCTACTTTTGGGAGACAAAATGTATCGTTCTCAAGACTTCACGGTAAACTGAACGCTTCACCGAGTGCTTAGCGCTCAATAAATACGACCGAATATATCTACTTTTTGGAGACAAAATATATCGTTTTCAAGGCTTCACGGTAAACTGAACGCTTCACCGAGTGCTAAGCGCTCAACAAATACGACCGAATATATCTACTTTTTGGAGACAAAATATATCGTTCTCAAGACTTTATGGTAAATTGAACACTTCACCGAGCGCTTGGTACAGTGCTCTGCACACAGTAAGCGCTCAAGAAATACGACCAAATATATATAGTTCTGGGAGACAAAATATGTCGTTCTCAAGACTTCACGGTAAATTGAACGCTTCACAGAGTGCTTAGCGCTCAACAAATACGGCCGAATATATCTACATTTTGGAGACAAAATATATCGTTCTCAAGACTTCGCGGTCAACTGAACGCTTCACCGAGTGCTTAGCGCTCAACAAATACGACCGAATATACTTTTTGGAGACAAAATATATCGTTCTCAAGACTTTGCGGTCAACTGAACGCTTCACCGAGTGCTTAGCGCTCAACAAATACGACCGAATATATCTACTTTTTGGAGACAAAATATATCGTTCTCAAGACTTCGCGGTCAACTGAACGCTTCACTGAGCGCTTAGCGCTCAATAAATACGACCGAATATATCTACTTTTGGGAGACAAAATAGATCGTTCTCAAGACTTTATGGTAAACTGAACACTTCACCGAGCGCTTGGTACAGTGCTCTGCACACAGTAAGCGCTCAAGAAATACGACTAAATATATATACTTTTGGGAGGCAAAATAGATCGTTCTCAAGACTTCGCGGTCAACTGAACGCTTCACCGAGTGCTTAGCGCTCAACAAATACGACCGAATGTACTTTTTGGAGACAAAATATATCGTTCTCAAGACTTCGCGGTCAACTGAACGCTTCACCGAGTGCTTAGCGCTCAATAAATACGACCGAATATATCTACTTTTGGGAGACAAAATCTATCGTTCTCAAGACTTCACGGTAAACTGAACGCTTCACCGAGTGCTTAGCGCTCAACAAATACGACCGAATATATCTACTTTTTGGAGACAAAATATATCGTTCTCAAGACTTCACGGTAAACTGAACACTTCACCGAGTGCTTAGCGCTCAATAAATACGACCGAATATATCTACTTTTTGGAGACAAAATATATCGTTTTCAAGACTTCACGGTAAAATGAACGCTTCACCGAGCGCTTAGTACAGTGCTCTGCACACAGTAAGCGCTCGATAAATACAACCGAATAAATCCACTTTTGGGAGACAAAATATATTGTTCTCAGGACTTCACGGTAAACTGAACGTTTCACCGAGTGCTTAGCGCTCAACAAATATGACCGAATATATCTACTTTTGGGAGACAAAATATATCGTTCTCAAGACTTCATGGTAAACTGAACACTTCACCGAGTGCTTAGCGCTCAACAAATACGACCGAATATATCTACTTTGGGGAGACAAAATATATCGTTCTCAAGACTTCACGGTAAACTGAATGCTTCACTGAGCGCTTAGCGCTCAACAAATACGAGCGAATATATCTACTTTTTGGAGACAAAATATATCGTTCTCAAGACTTCGCGGTCAACTGAACGCTTCACCGAGCGCTTAGCGCTCAATAAATATGACCGAATATATCTACTTTTGGGAGACAAAATATATCGTTCTCAAGACTTTATGGTAAACTGAACACTTCGCCGAGCGCTTGGTACAGTGCTCTGCACACAGTAAGCGCTCAAGAAATACGACTAAATATATATACTTTTGGGAGGCAAAATAGATCGTTCTCAAGACTTCGCGGTCAACTGAACGCTTCACCGAGTGCTTAGCGCTCAACAAATACGACCGAATGTACTTTTTGGAGACAAAATATATCGTTCTCAAGACTTCGCGGTCAACTGAACGCTTCACCGAGTGCTTAGCGCTCAATAAATACGACCGAATATATCTACTTTTGGGAGACAAAATCTATCGTTCTCAAGACTTCACGGTAAACTGAACGCTTCACCGAGTGCTTAGCGCTCAACAAATACGACCGAATATATCTACTTTTTGGAGACAAAATATATCGTTCTCAAGACTTCACGGTAAACTGAACACTTCACCGAGTGCTTAGCGCTCAATAAATACGACCGAATATATCTACTTTTTGGAGACAAAATATATCGTTTTCAAGACTTCACGGTAAAATGAACGCTTCACCGAGCGCTTAGTACAGTGCTCTGCACACAGTAAGCGCTCGATAAATACAACCGAATAAATCCACTTTTGGGAGACAAAATATATTGTTCTCAGGACTTCACGGTAAACTGAACGTTTCACCGAGTGCTTAGCGCTCAACAAATATGACCAAATATATCTACTTTTGGGAGACAAAATATATCGTTCTCAAGACTTCATGGTAAACTGAACACTTCACCGAGTGCTTAGCGCTCAACAAATACGACCGAATATATCTACTTTGGGGAGACAAAATATATCGTTCTCAAGACTTCACGGTAAACTGAATGCTTCACTGAGCGCTTAGCGCTCAACAAATACGAGCGAATATATCTACTTTTTGGAGACAAAATATATCGTTCTCAAGACTTCGCGGTCAACTGAACGCTTCACCGAGTGCTTAGCGCTCAATAAATATGACCGAATATATCTACTTTTGGGAGACAAAATATATCGTTCTCAAGACTTTATGGTAAACTGAACACTTTGCCGAGCGCTTGGTACAGTGCTCTGCACACAGTAAGCGCTCAAGAAATACGACTAAATATATATACTTTTGGGAGGCAAAATAGATCGTTCTCAAGACTTCGCGGTCAACTGAACGCTTCACCGAGTGCTTAGCGCTCAACAAATACGACCGAATATACTTTCTGGAGACAAAATATATCGTTCTCAAGACTTCGCGGTCAACTGAACGCTTCGCCGAGCGCTTAGCGCTCAATAAATACAACTGAATAAATCTACTTTTTGGAGACAAAATATATCGTTCTCAAGACTTCACGGTAAACTGAATGCTTCACCGAGTGCTTAGCGCTCAATAAATATGACCGAATATATCTACTTTTGGGAGACAAAATGTATCGTTCTCAAGACTTCGCGGTCGACTGAACGCTTCGCCGAGCGCTTAGCGCTCAATAAATACGATCGAATGAGTGAATGAATCGCCACGGGAAGCAGACGTTCCTAATAACGCCCCGGAATACAGCGCGTATGTGACGTTCGCAAACGATTTTCTGGAAAAAAGCAGGGCGTTACAAAAAGGTTCGGCTTCCAGAGGGCGGCTATAATAACCGACTTGAATGCAGTCGGGGCCCGAACCGTCGTCTGTCAATTGCCATCACGGGTCCTTCTTGCCGTCGGTCTTTTCCCAAAGGGCCTGGAATAATGAGACGGGAATGTGTCAGACCGGGCGCGCTTTTCGTTTCCTTCCGGTCTCCCTTCCCGTCACCTCTACGGAATACCGAAATCGTGGGGAGGGATGGGGCCACTCCGGCGGGAGGAAAGAAAAGAAGCCGTGAGGGCGACTCCTGTTTCAGCATCCCGAGTCGCGTCGTTGTCTCCGACTGGATTTCATCGTCCTCCTCGGCGTGTCCGCCCCTCTGGCCCACGGAAAGCGCTCAATGAGCCGTCACTGGATCGTATTTATTGAGCGCTTCTGGTGTGCAGAGCACCGTACTGACTAAATACGATTCAGTGACGGCTCATTGAGCGCTTACGGGGTGCCCGGCCCTGTGCTGAGCGCTTGGGAGAGGGCGGTACAATCAGTCAATCAATCAATCGTATTTATTGAGCGCTTACTGTGCGCAGAGCGCTGGACTAAGCGCTTGGGAAGTCCAAGTTGGCAACATAGAGAGACAGTCCCCACCCAACAGTGGGCTCACCGTCTAGAAGACTGTCCAGAAGACAGTCTAGAAGGCTCACCAATCAATCAATAGATCAATCAATTGCATTTATTGAGCACTTACTGTGTGCAGAGCACTGTACTAAGCGCTTGGGAAGTCCAAGTTGGCAACATATAGAGACGGTCCCTACCCAACAGTGGGCTCACAGTCTAAAAGTCTATAAATAATAACAATGATAGTATTTTCTGAGTGCTTACTATGTGTTCAGCAGCCTCACAGTCTAGAAGAATTCATTCATTCATTCATTCAATCGTATTTATTGAGCACTTACTGTGTGCAGAGCACTGGACTAAGCGCTCGGGAAGTCCAAGTTGGCAACATCTAGAGACGGGCCCTACCCGACAGCGGGCTCACAGTCTAGAAGGGGGAGGCGGACAACAAAACAAAACATTATTATTATAATGGCATTTGTTAAGCGCTTACTATGTGCAAAGCACTGTTCTAAGTGCTGAATAATAATGGCATTTGTTAAGCGCTTACTATGTGCCAAGCACTGTTCTAAGCGCTGAATACTAATGGCATTTGTTAAGCACTTACTATGTGCAAAGCACTGCTCTAAGCGCTGAGGGGATACAAGTTGATCGGGTTGTCCCACGGGGGGCTCACAGTCTTCATCCCCATTTTACAGATGAGGTCACTGAGGCTCAGAGAAGTGAAGTGACTGGCCCAAGGTCACACAGCAGACATGTGGCAGAGCCGGCATTCAATCAATCAATCAATCAATCGTATTTATTGAGCGCTTACTGTGTGCACAGCACTGTACTAAGCGCTTGGGAAGTACAAGTTGGCAACATTCGAACCCATGACCTCTGACTCCAAAGCCCGGGCTCTTTCCACTGAGCCACGCTGCAACAAAAGGGTCGATAGACACGTTCCCTGCCCACAAGGAGCTATAGAGATTAACGCGGGGTAGACGCAGTCGCTTCAAGCGTCTGCTGTGGTCTCCCGAGCGCTTACTACAGTGCTCGGCATACAGGAAGCGCTCAGCAGATACAACTGAGGGAATGAATGAACGAAAAAAGGCACGGCGGGAAGGCAGGTTGAGCGATCTGAGCTCGTCCCCGGTCGGGGAAGTGGGTTTTTCCGGGGAAGTGAAGCGTGCGTTTTTCCGGGGAAGTTTGAATCCCGGCCGAGAGGGCAGAGCCGGGTTGCCAAGAGCTCCTTGGGCGCCTTCCTAACTTCTCGAGGACAGCAGGGAAAACCAGGAAGAGCGAGGACGTCACCCTTTCGGACTGAATGGCTTTGGCTGCTGCGCGACAGTGTTGACGGTAAATTCGCTCGCTTCTTGCCTTTCTCTCCGAGGGAGCCCTCCATCTGGGGGCTCACGGGAATCTCCGCGTCCCAGAGCGGAGCAGCTCCGGCAACAAGGAAGACCGTGGGAGCGAGGGCTGCCTCGGCGGCGGACTCAGTAACGTGCAGATCCGGGCGATGGGAAGAGTGGGGAAGCAGTGCGGCTCAGTGGAAAGAGCACGGGCGTTGGAGCCAGAGGCCATGGGTTCGTATCCCAGCTCTGCCACGTCTGCTGTGTGACCTTGGGCAAGTCACTTCACTTCTCTGAGCCTCAGTTACCTCCCCTGTAAAATGGGGATTAAGACTGTGAGCCCCCCGTGGGACAACCTGAACACCTTGTATCTCCCCCCAGCGCTTAGAACAGTGCTCTGCACATAATAAGCGTTTAACAAATTCCATCATTCATTATCGGTCCTGGCGCCCGCCCTGTAAACAGAGGACTTAGTCCAGTGCTCTGCACACAGAAAGCGCTCAATAAATACGATTGATTCCAGTCGGACTCACGTCCCGGGTTCAGACGGCGAACGCCGCCGCTGCCAACTTTCGCGGCTTCAAAGACCGAGTCCTTCATCGGAAATTCCTCCGGGAACGAACTGTCGGGCTAGTCTGAGGGATCGGTCGGGGACCCGAGCCACGCTCCTCTGGTCCCGGAATAGGCCCAAATTGATCACTGCCGCGCGGAAGGCGGCAGTGGTACCGTGCTCTGCGCACAGTGAGCGCTCAATAAATATGACTGAATGAATGAATGGTAGACCGATCCCCCTCTCCATCCCCCCCGCCTTCCCTCCTTCCCTTCCCCACAGCTCCTGTATCTATGTATATATGTCTGTACGGATTTATTACTCTTAATTTATTTATTTATTTATTTATTCATTCATTCATTCATTCATTCATTCATTTATTTATTTAACTTGTACTTATCCATTGTATTTATCTATTATAGATAGACCCATTTATAGATCACAGACAACCTGACGGTCCTTTTCGCCTTTCCACCCGGCGGCCTGACCCGGGGGTGGCTTTCCGCGACGAGTCCTAACTCACCCGTGCTGGGCCGCAGCGGCGCGGGAGACGGTCGAGGCTGGGAACTCTAGCTGACCGCGCGGAAGGCGGCAGTGGTACAGTGCTCTGCACACAGTGAGCGCTCGATAAATATGACTGAATGAATGAATGGTAAGCCGATCCCCCTCTCCATCCCCGCCGCCTTCCCTCCTTCCCTTCCCCACAGCTCCTGTATATATGTATATATGTCTGTACGGATTTATTACTCTATTTATTTACTTATTTTACTCGCACATATCTACTCTATTCTATTTTATATTTTATTTTAATTTTATTTTATTTATTTTATTATTTATTATATATATATTCTATATCAATCAATCAATCAATCAATCGTATTTATCGTATTTATTGAGCGCTTACTATGTGCAGAGCACTGCACTGTACTAAGCGCTTGGGAAGTACAAATTGGCAACATATATTGCCAATATATATATACATCTATTTATATTATATATATTACCTATTTATATTATATTATATATATATATAATTATATTTTTTAATATATATATATATATACTCTATATCTATTCATTTTATTGGTTAATATGTTTTAGTACTGCACTGTACTAAGCGCTTGGGAAGTACAAATTGGCGACATATGTTGCCAATATATATATATATATATATATATATTTATATTATATATATTATCTATTTATATTATATTATATATATATATATAATTATATTTTATATATATATACTCTATATCTATTCATTTTATTGGTTAATATGTTTTGTTCTCTGTCTCCCCCTTCTAGACTGTGAGCCCGCTGTTGGGTAGGGACCGTCTCTATATGTTGCCAACTTGCACTTCCCAAGCGCTTAGTACAGTGCTCTGCACACAGTAAGCGCTCACTAAATACAATTGATTGATTGATTGATTGATTGAGAAAACTCCAGGGATACACCACCAGAACGACCGCAGGTGGAGGTGGGGCGTTCTGGGAGAGATGTGTGACTGTGAGCCCGCTGCTGGGTAGGGACCGTCTCTAGATGTTGCCAACTTGGACTTCCCAAGCGCTTAGTACAGTGCTCGGCACACAGTAAGTGCTCAATAAATATGATTGATTGATTGATTGATTGATTGATTTAATCCTCAATTTACAGAGGGGGAAGCTGAGGCAGAGGGAAGGGTAAGTGAAAATGCGAGCCCACTGTTGGGTAGGGACCGTCTCTATATGTTGCCAACCTGGACTTCCCAAGCGCTTAGTCCAGTGCTCTGTCCACAGTAAGCGCTCAATAAATATGATTGAACGAACGCTCTGACTCCCAAGCCCGGGCTGTAGTCGTGTTAGCGGCTCCCGGATGCTCGCCACATTCTCTGGGCCTCAGTTCCCTCATCTGGAAAATGGGGATGAAGACTGTGAGCCCCCCGCGGGACAACCTGATCACCTTGTAACTTCCCCAGTGCTTAGAAAAGTGCTTTGCACATAGTAAGCGCTTAAGAAATGTTATCACCATCATCTAAGGACTGGCCACTGTGAGCCCACTGTTGGGTAGGGACCGTCTCTATATGTTGCCGACTTGGACTTCCCAAGCGCTCAGTCCAGTGCTCCGCCCAGAGTAAGCGCTCAATAAATACGACAATGAATGAATGAGGGTCACACAGCTGGAAAGCAGTGGAGCAGGGACTCGGGAACGAACTGAACGCCCATCTTGGTGTCCAGGCGGAGGCCGCCTTTAAGGGACGGAGGCCCACGGGGCAGGCGGGGATACCGGGAGGGGAAGCGCCCAGAGCGGGCGCGGGCGAGGCCAGCCGGTCTTACCTGCAGCCGCGTGTGCTCTTTCCGCAGGCGATCGTACTCCTCCGAGAGGCTCTCCGCCTGCCTCCTCACCTCGCTCGCCTCGTTCCTGGCCTGGGAGAGGGCTGGGAAACAAAACAGAACTGATTGGAGGAGGTCCTCTTGGGCCCCGAGAGACAGGGAAGCGCTCTCTCTACACTGTAAGCTCGCTTTGGGTGGGGAACGTTTCTGCTTCTTCATTCATTCATTCATTCATTCATTTATTTTACTTGTACATACTCTACTCATTTACCTTATTTATTTATTTATTTTACTTGTACACACTATTTATTTATTTATTTTATTTATTTTACTTGTACACACTATTTATTTTATTTACTTATTTTATTTATTTTACTTGTACACACTATTTATTTTATTTATTTATTTTATTTATTTTACCTGTACACACTCTATTTATTTTATTTATTTATTTATTTATTTTACGTGTACATGCTCTATTTATTTATTTATTTTACTTATACACACTCTATTTATTTATTTTACTTATACACACTCTATTTATTTATTTTATTCGTGCACACTCTATTTATTTATTTATTGTATTTATTTATTTTACTTGTACATACTCTATTTCACTTGTACATACTCTATTTACTTACTTTATTTATTTATTTTACACGCACACACTCTATTTATTTATTTATTTATTCTATTTCACTTGTACATACTCTATTTATTTTATTTATTTATTTATTTTATTTATTTTACTTGTACATACTCTATTTTATTTATTTTACATGTGCATACTCTATTTATTTATTTTACTTGCACATACTCTATTCATTTATTTTATTTATTTATTTATTTTACTTGTACACACTCTATTTTATTTATTTTACTTATACACACTCTATTTTATTTATTTATTTATTTTATTTATTTTACATGTACATACCCTATTCACTTATTTTATTTATTTATTCTATGTGTACACACTCTATTTATTTATTTATTTATTTTACTCGTACATATCTATTCTATTCATTTTACTTTGTTAATGCGCTTGGTTTTGTTCTCCGTCTCCCCCTCCTAGACTGTGAGCCCACTGTTGGGTAGGGACCGTCTCTAGATGTTGCCAACCTGGACTTCCCAAGCGCTTAGTCCAGTGCTCTGCATCATCATCATCATCAATCATATTTATTGAGCGCTTACTATGTGCAGAGCACTGTACTGAGTGCTTGGGAAGTACAAACTGGCAACATATAGAGACAGTCCCTACCCAACAGTGGGCTCACAGTCTAAAAGACTAAAAGACTAAAAGCACCCAGTAAGGGCTCAATAAATACGACTGATTGATTGATGGATTGATTGACTGTCTCTATATGTTGCCAACTTGGACTTCCCAAGTGCTCAGTACAGTGGTCTGCACCCAGTAAGCGCTCAATCAATACGATTGATTGATTGATTGCTTACTGTTAATGATAACGATGGCTTCTGTTAAGCACTTACTATGTGCCAATCATTGTTCTAAGTAATCAGGTTACTCACAGTCTTAATCCCCATTTTACAGGTGAGGCAACCGAGGCCCAGAGAAGTTCAGTGACTTGCCCGAAGTCACACAGCAGACAAGCGGCGTTGTATCGTACCCTCCCGAGAGCTTAGTACGGTGTTGAGTGAATGAATGATCTCGGACCCACTGACAGGACCCCCCGGCTCGACGTGGAGGGACTGCCCGGCCTCACGGCCCCTGTATTTAGCCCGCTTGCTTGGCCAGCCGATCAATCAGCCAATCCCATTATTTTTTATTGGTATTTAGTAGCGCTTACTATGCGTCAGACACTGTTCTAAGCACTGGGCTAGATAAGAGTTCGTGGCAAAGCCGGAGAGAGTACGGGCCTGGGAGCTGGAAAGACCTGGCTCTGCCACTTGTCTGCTTCTCTTGCCAACTTGGACTTCCCAAGCGCTTAGTACAGTGCTCTGCACACAGTAAGCGCTCAATAAATACGACTGCTTGATTGATTGCTTCGCGATCCTGTGAAGTCCCTTGGCCTCAGTTCCCTCAGCTGTAAAATGGGGATTACGACTGGGAGCCCCACGCGTCCAACCCATTTGGCTGGTATCCACCCCAGTGCCTAGTACTTAGTATCAGACCGGACACTGTATTTATTGAGCGCTTGCTGTGCAAAGAGCGCTGTACTAAGCACTTGGGAGAGTGCACTATAGCAGAGTTGGTAGATACGTTCCCTGCCCACAATGAACTTTCAGTCTAGGGGAGGAGGCAGATATTAAGGCAGACAGTCTTTTAGACTGTGAGCCCACTGTTGGGTAGGGACTGTCTCTATATGTTGCCAATTTGTACTTCCCAAGCGCTTAGTACAGTGCTCCGCACATAGTAAGCGCTCAATAAATACGATTGATGATGATGATGATGATATTAATATAAATAAATTACGGCTACGGACACACATGCATCGCACCAGGCTGCCACGGAGTTCAACTAACTGGTGAGCCTTCTAGACTGTGAGCCCACTGTTGGGTAGGGACCGTCTCTATATGTTGCCAACTTGGACTTCCCAAGCGCTTAGTACAGTGCTCTGCACACAGTAAGTGCTCAATAAATATAATTGATTGATTGGTAAGCCTTCTAGACTGTCTTCTAGACTGTGAGCCCACTGTTGGGTAGGGACCGTCTCGATATGTTGCCAACTTGGACTTCCCAAGCGCTTAGTACAGTGCTCTGCACACAGTAAGTGCTCAGTAAATACAACTGGTTGGTTGATTGATTGGTGGTGAACACTGCCAAGCACTATTCTAAGCAGCGTGGCTCAGTGGAAAGAGCGTGGGCTTTGGAGTCAGAGGTCATGGGTTCAAATCCCAGCTCCGCCAACTGTCAGCTGTGTGACTTTGGGCAAGTCACTTCACTTCTCTGGGCCTCACTTCCCTCTGCTGTAAAAGGGGATTAAGACCGTGAGCCCCCCCGTGGGACAACCTGATCACCTTGTAACCTCCCCAGTGCTTAGAACGGTGCTTTGCACACAGTAAGCGCTTAATAAATGCCAACATCATCATTATTATTATTATTCGTTGGGCTTCAGTTCTCTCATCTGTAAAAAGGGGATTAAGACCGTGAGCCCCCCGTGGGACAACCTGATCACCTTGTAACCTCCCCAGCGCTTAGAACAGTGCTTTGTGCATAGTAAGCGCTTAATAAATGCCATTATTATTATTATTATTATTATTATTCTCTGGGCCTCAGTTCCCTCATCTGTAAAAGGGGGATTAAGACTGCGAGCCCGCCATGGGACAACCTGATCACCTTGTAACCTCCCCGCACTTAGAACAGTGCTTTGCACATAGTAAGCGCTTAATAAATGCCATCATTGTTATTATCATTATTATTCTCTGGGCCTCAGTTCCCTCATCTGTAAAAGGGGGATTAAGACCACGAGCCCCCCGTGGGAAAACCTGATCACCTTGTAACCTCCCCGGCGCTTAGAACGGTGCTTTGCACATAGTAAGCGCCTAATAAATGCCATTATTGTTATTATTAAGCGCTGGGGTAGATACAAGGTAATCAGGTTGGACACAGTCCCTGCCTGACGCGGGGCTCCCAGTCTTTACGGATGAGGCAACTGAGGCACAGAGAAGTGAAGCGACTTGCCCGAGGCTACCCAGCAGGCAAGTGGCAGAGCTGGGATTAGAATCCACATCCTCTGACGTCCATGTCTGTCGCTCAGACCAGTACACGTTCCCGACTTTCAGCCTAGACTGGGAGACGGACGTTAAAATTCGTTACCGCCGTGCACAGGAGTGCTGCGGGCTGAACGTCTACCGCTCAGAGCTCGCAAATCCAAGTGCAAGGGTAACGAAGAAGGGAGAGGCCGGAGGAGAAATGAGGGATTAATCGGGGAAGGCCCCTTGGAGGAGATGCGGGAGGGAGTGGCAGGACGCGGGTGAGCGGAGACGGTACAGTGAGCCGTTGGCTCTGAGGGCAACGCGAGTGTTTCGGGTTGTAGTGGGAAATCAGCGAGGTGAGATAGGAGGAGGGCTTTAAAGCCGACGATAAGGAGCTTCTGTTTGACGCGGAGGCGGCGGGGAAACGCCGCGGGTTCTTGAGGAACGGGGAAACGGGGATGGAACCTTTTTTGTGGAAAATGATCTGGGAGAGACAGGAGGCTGGGAGGTTAGCAAAGGAGGTCGAGGCATGTCCAAGACTGAACTCCTTGTCTTCCCTCCCAAACCCTGCCCTCTCCCTGACTTTCCCATCTCTGTTGACGGCACTACCATCCTTCCCGTCTCACAAGCCCACAACCTTGGTGTCATCCTCGACTCCGCTCTCTCGTTCACCCCTCACATCCAAGCCGTCGCCAAAACCTGCCGGTCTCCGCTCCGCAACATTGCCAAGCTCTGCCCTTTCCTCTCCATCCATAGCGCTACCCTGCTCATTCAAGCTCTCACCCTATCCCATCTGGATTACTGTATCAGCCTCCTCTCCAATCTCCCAGCCTCCTGTCTCTCCCCTCTTCAATTCACATTTCACGCCGCTGCCCAGATTGTCATAGTCCAGAAATGCTTTGGGCATTTCTGCCCAAAAATCCTCCTCAAAAATCTCCAGTGGCTACCATTCAACCTACGCATCAGGCAGAAACTCCTCACCCTGGGCTTCCAGGCTGTCCATCCCCTCGCCCCCTCCTACCTCCCCTCCCTTCTCTCCTTCTCCAGCCCAGCCCGCACCCTCCGCTCCTCCGCCGCTAATCTCCTCACCGTACCTCGTTCTCGCCTCTCCCGCCATCGACCCCCGGCCCACGTCATCCCCCGGGCCTGGAATGCCCTCCCTCTGCCCATCTGCCAAGCTAGCTCTCTTCCTCCCTTCAAGGCCCTGGAGAGCTCACCTCCTCCAGGAGGCCTTCCCAGACTGAGCCCCTTCCTTCCTCTCCCCCTCTCCATCCCCCATCTTACCTCCTTCCCTTCCCCACAGCACCTGTATATATGCTTGTACATATCTTTTACTCTATTTATTTATTTTACTTGTACATATCCATTCTATTTATTTTATTTTGTTAGTATGTTTGGTTTTGTTCTCTGTCTCCCCCTTTTAGACTGTGAGCCCACTGTTGGGTAGGGACTGGGTAGGGACTGTCTCTATATGTTGCCAACTTGTACTTCCCAAGCGCTTAGTACAGTGCTCTGCACAAAGTGCTCAATAAATACGATTGATTGATTGATTGAGGCAGGATAAGTGCTTGGAGCAGTGAAGAAGCAGTTGGGGTGGAGGGGAATGGGTGGATTTTACCGTTGCTGTGAAGGTAGGACTGACGAGATCTGGCGACAGATTGAATATGGGGATTGAACAGAAGAGATGAGTCAAGGATAACGCCAAGGTCACGGGCACTGATTGCTCCCCCGGGGACAAATGCTTCTCCCAACTACTTCCCGAATCTCGCAACCACCCGCCCTTCCCTTGTCTGCTGCCATCAACGTGCATCCCCGTTCCCAAACGGTTCCAGTTTTCAGGCCATCCCCGGCCCGTGGGCTTAGGCCGCTGGATTTCCTGTCCTCCCCGCGCTCCCGTTTCCCACTGCCTCCTTCCCGGAGCGTGTAGGCGGAGCTGAAGCCGCACGGGCGTCCCAGGGCCAGGCGGCCGGCATATCATTCAGATCGGAGAAATCCGTTGGGGGAAACCCAGTGGACTCCAGCTTTGGGAGGAAATCCAATCATCAATCGTATTTATTCAGCGCTTACTGCGTGCAGAGCACTGTACTAAGCGCTTGGGAAGCCCAAGTTGGCAACATATAGAGACGGTCCCTATCCGACAGTGGGCTCCCAGTCTAGAATCCACCACTGTAAAAGTCGAGTCGCCCCTTGATGAAAGCAACGCACCCGACCCTAGGTGGTCAGTTGCCTTGCTCAGCAGTGGATTCACACTTGGCCATCCCGGGAGGAGCGGGAAGGGAAGCTGTTTGCCGGTAAACAGAGACAGTTACTCCAGGAGAGTGAGCGGCTGGGTTGTAATGATAAAAAGAGAGAGAAAGTTGGCTATGTGATGCTAATGAAGACGCTCTTATCTGGGGAATGGAACCGAGAGGTATGTGCAGCCATCAAAAAATCTGCGACAACGGGAGCCCGACTCCCCGGGATCGGATCAGGTCCCGTCAGTGGTGGAACCGAGGCGGGAAGGCTCCCCCCCGTCCACCGACAAAGCCGGTGGGGCGGACGGCTCGTATTCACAAGAACCCGGGGACCGCTCTGTCCTGCGCTTTACGAAGAGGAGGAGGAGGAGCGGGGCCGAGCGGGACTTCACAGAGCGGCGGGCGGCGGGAAGGAGAGGCCGACTCCGGCAGCTGGAGCAAGATCATTCGCCACCCAAGTAGCGGATCGTGGCATTTCGGGAATCCGCTCCGGGTCTCTGATCCCTTTCCCTCCTGGAACACAAGGCGAGGCCTGGGGCCCGTCACGAGTGTCCCACTTTGATAAGGCTCCAGGTGAGGTGTGGTGGTTGGAAGATAATAATAATAATATTGGCATCTGTTAAGCACTTACTAGGCGCAAAGCGCTGTTCTGAGCGCTGGGGAGGATACAAGGGGATCACATTGCCCCCCGTGGGGCTCCCAGTCTTCAGCCCCGTTTTCCGGACGAGGTCACCGAGGCCCAGAGAAGTGAAGTGACTTGCCCAAAGTCACCCAGCTGACAACTGGCGGACCCACGACCTCTGACTCCCAAGCCCGGGCTCCTTCCGCCGAGCCACGCTGCCGGGAGCCGGAATGAGGATTTACGGTCCGGTCCCCTACCTCGGGGTGGCCGAGGCCCAGGCGACGGTGGTGCGGGACGGAGGCACGTGAAGTGCGGCGTGCTCCCGTCTGTCTGCGATGGCTTCAGCTGAGGCACGAACTCCTCGTGCCGCGCCGCTAGCGGGTACAAATCGACCTGGGATGTCCGCCTAACGGCCTCCCCTCTAATCCGGGGCCGCTGATTTCCGTCCCCGGCAGCCTCCGGCGGTGGATTCCCGCCTCTCGCTCTGGCAGATCGCCCCGGCTGGTTTGCGGCTGCCTCCTCCCGTGAGCCGGGGATCGGATGGGCCTCGTTACCTGGAGGCCAGCTGGAATGATGGCCTCCTTCATTTTTTTCCACGAAACCCGCGGCCGTGACAGCGGGGAGTCGGCGCGGCCGACAGAACCGATCCCGGGGGGCCCGAGGCCCGGTCCGTCGGGGAAGCCTGGGACCGAACGGGATGTTCGGTGGCAGCGGTCCCGGCCGGGCTGTTTAGACGCCTCCGCGCCGGGGCCACGCCACCGGAGAGCGGCGGGAAACGGGTGCGATGAGATGAACGCCCAACACCCCCCCTTCCCCTTGGCTGCCGAGGGGCAAAGACGGCCCCCGGCGAGGCGACCGGGTGCGTTCGGAGGGAGTGGCCCCGCTGACGGATGCCGCGCGGTAGCTCGGAAGGCTGAGTCAGTGCCCCTTCCAACGCCCAACTTCCAGGAAGTTTGCCATGCCCCCAAGGACCCGGTTGAACGGATCTATTACGTCGACGCAGAGCATCCCTGTTACGTCTGCGGGAGATAGTCAATTTCCAGTAGGGAGGAGGTTGCGCAGAGGTAGCCAGGTAACTGGATGCTGCTCAACAAGAAGAGCCATTCCAAATCCCAGTTTTCCCAGGGCGTGGGGGCCGGGAATCCCCTGCGCCTCGACAATCTCCCCCGTCTAGACCGCAAGCCCACTGTTGGGTAGGGACTGTCTCTATATGTTGCCAACTTGGACTTCCCAAGCGCTTAGTCCAGTGCTCTGCACACAGTAAGCGCTCAATAAATACGGTTGAATGAATGAATGAATTCTTCTAGATTGTGAGCCCGCTGTTGGGTAGGGACCGTCTCTATATGTGGCTGACTTGGACTTCCCAAGCACTTAGTACAGTGCTCTGCACACAGTAAGCGCTCAATAAATACAATTGAATGAATAAATACGATTGATTGAATGAATGAATTAATTCTTCTAGACTGTGAGCCCACTGTCGGGTAGGGACCATCTCCATATGTTGCCGACTTGGACTTCCCAAGCGCTTAGTACAGTGCTCTGCTCACAGTAAGCGCTCAATAAATACGATTGAATGAATAGGGACCGTCTCTATATGTTGCCAAATTTGACTTCCCAAGCGCTTAGTCCAGTGGTCTGCACACAGTAAGCGCTCAATAAATACGACTGACTGAATGAATGAATTCTTCTAGACTGTGAGCCCGCTGTTGGGTAAGGACCATCTCTATATGTTGCCGACTTGGACTTCCCAAACGCTTAGTCCAGTGCTCTGCACACAGTAAGCGCTCAATAAATATGATTGAATGAATAGGGACCGTCTCTATATGTTGCCGACTTGTACTTCCCAAGCGCTCAGTCCAGTGCTCAATACAGTAAGCGCTCAATAAATACGACTGACTGAATGAATGAATGAAGGGGGTGGAAACTGGATTGTAAAGAGGCAATAAATTGGAGGAGGAGAAGTGAAGCCAGTGTAGAGAAGCAGCGTGGCTCAGTGGAAAGAGCCCGGGTTTGGGAGTCAGAGGCCGTGGGTTCAAATCCCGCCAAGCTAGCTCTCTTCCTACTGAGAGCTCACCTCCTCCAGGAGGCCTTCCCAGACTTACTTTCTAGACTGTGAGCCCGCTGTTGGGTAGGGACCGTCTCTATATGTTGCCAACTTGGACTTCCCAAGCGCTTAGTCCAGTGCTCTGCACACAGTAAGCGCTCAATAAATACGATTGAATGAATGAATGAATGAATGAACTGAGCCCCCTCCTTCCCCTCCCCACAGCACCTGTATATATGTATATATGTTTATACATATTTACTACTCTATTTATTTATTTATTTTATTTGTACATATTTATTCTATTTATTTTATTTTGTTAATATGTTTTGTTTTGTTCTCTGTCTCCCCCTTGTAGACTGTGAGCCCGCTGTCGGGTAGGGACCGTCTCTATATGTTGCCAACTTGGACTTCCCAAGCGCTTAGTACAGTGCTCTGCGCACAGTAAGCGCTCAATAAACACGATCGAATGAATGAATGAATGAATGAATAATCCCGGCTCGGCTAATTGTCTGCTGTGTGACTTTGGGTAAGTCACTTCACTTCTCTGGGCCTCAGTTCCCTCATCTGCAAAATGGGGATGAAGACTGTGAGCCCCCCCGCCATGGGACAACCTGATCACCTTGCACCCCCCCGGTGCGTAGAACAGTGCGTGGCACATAGTAAGCGCTTAACAAATACCATCCTTATTATTCAAAGGAAGTGATGGAGAGGAATGCGGGGGGCGGGATGGTCAAGGTGGCATTTGTAAATAAATAAATGGCATTTATTAAGCGCTTACTATATGCAAAGCACTGTTCTAAGTGCTGGGGGGGGGATACAAGGTGATCAGGTTGTCCCACGGGGGGCTCACAGTCTTCAGCCCCATTTTAATAATAATAATAATAATGATGGCATATTTATTAAGCGCTTACTATATGCAAAGCACTGTTCTAAGCGCTGGGGGGGATACAAAGTGATCACGTTGTCCCACGGGGGGCTCACAGTCTTCAGCCCCATTTTAATAATAATAATAATGATGGCATATTTATTAAGCGCTTACTATATGCAAAGCACTGTTCTAAGCGCTGGGGGGGATACAAAGTGATCACGTTGTCCCACGGGGGGCTCACAGTCTTCAGCCCCATTTTCCAGATGAGGGAACTGAGGCCCAGAGAAGTGAAGTTCTAGACTGTGAGCCCACTGTTGGGTAGGGACCGTCTCTAGATGTTGCCAACTTGGACTTCCCAAGCGCTTAGTACAGTGCTCTGCACACAGTAAGCGCTCAATAAATGCGACTGATTGATTGATTGCTTGAAGTGACTGGCCCAAAGTCACACAGCTGACAATTGGCAGAGCTGACATTTGAACCCATGATCTCTGACTCCAAAGCCCGGGCTCTTATAACCTTGTAACCTACCCAATGCTTAGAACAGTGCTTTGTACATAGTAAGCACTTAATAAATGCCATTATTATTATTATTATTATTATTATTATTATTATTATTACTAAGCACTGGGGTGGACACGAGGAAATCGGGTTGGACATAGTCCCCGTCCCCTGTGGGGCTCAGAGTCTCAATTCCCATTGTACAGATGAGTAACCGAGGGCCAGAGAAGCAAAGTGACTTGCCTGAAGTCACGCGGCAGACAAGCGGTGGAGGCGGGATTAGAACCCATTACCGGCACCTAGAAAGATGCCGCTGGCCGAGGCAGCGCTGGCCTGGCCCCAGAGACCTACAGGCGCCGGTCCTGTCATCCCGGAGGACGCTCCAGCTGAGGACGGAGGACTTTCTCCCAGACCCGGCGGTCACAGCAGTCCTGCCCTTCGGGGGCCAGTGCTGGATGGATTTCTGAATTTCCCAGGAGTATTTTTTCCGTAGGGACCTGCCGACCCTCCCCGCTCCGGAGGTGGAGCTTCTTTCCCCACGCTTTTCAAGCACGCTCGGTTCTTCCCGCCCCGCTCGGGGGACCAAACGCGGTGAGTTTCTTTGGCCCCTAAACGCTTCCCCAGGCTAGAAAGTCATGGGGACCAACAAGCCCGCCCAGGCCCGTAACGCGAGGTGTCCTGAATGCGGGCCGGCGATCGCAACGGGACCCCTGCGTTAGCTCTTCCTTGCCAAATCCAATGGCTCCCACTCCATCCTAATCCTCTTCGACCTCTCGGCTGCCTCTGGCACCGCGGACCGTCCCCTTCTCCTCAACACGGTACCCAACCTTGGCTTCACGGACTCTGTCCTCTCCCGGTTCTCCTCTTTTCCCTCTGGCCGTTCATTCTCCATCTCTTTCGTGGGCTCCTCCTCCTCCCATCCCCTAACTATGGATACAGGATACAGATATGAATCCTGATATAGGATGGATAGTTAGATAGATAGATAGACAGATAGATAGACAGATAGATAGATAGTTTCATAGATATGAAACTACGGATTCAGGATACAGTTCTCGGTCCCCTTTTCTATTCTCCATCTACACTCGCTCCCATGGAGCGCTCTCACGGCTTCGTCTATCCAAATCTCCATCACCTTCCCTGTTCCCTCTCTCTCTCTCCACGCTCGCATCTCCGCCCGCCTTCAAGACACGGACATCTCTATTCAACTCAACACGTCCAAGACAGAGCACCGTTATCATCCCCGTCCTCTCCTGAACTTTACCGTCGCTGTAGACGGTACTGCCATCCTTCCCGTCTCGCAAGTCCGTAGCCTGGCTGTCATCCTTGACTCCGCTCTCTCATTCTCTCATCATCAGTCGTATTTATTGAGCGCTTACTGTGTGCAGAGCACTGTACTAAACGCTTGGGAAGTCCAAGTTGGCAACATCTAGAGACAGTCCCTACCCAGCAGTGGGCTCACAGTCTAAAAGGGGGAGACAGAGAACAAAACCAAACATACTCATTCAAGTCACCTTGTTACTATTCCATTTATTTTATTAATGGCATTTATTAAGCGCTGACTACGTGCAAAGCACTGTTCTAAGCGCTGGGGAGGTTACAAGGTGATCCAGTTGTCCCACAGGGGGCTCACAGTCTTAGTCCCCATTTTACAGAGGAGGCAACTGAGGCCCAGAGAAGTTAAGTGACTTGCCCAAAGTCACACAGCTGACAATTGACAGAGCTGGGATGTTAACGAGGTGTATTTGTTCTATTTTGACACCCGTCTCCATGGTTTGTTTTGTTGTCTTGTCTCCCGCTTCTAGACCGTGAGCCCGTGGTTGGGTGGGGACCGTCTCTAGTTGTTGCCGACCTGGACCTCCCAAGCGCTCAGTGCAGTGCTGTGCACACAATAAGCGCTCAATAAATGCGATTGAATGAAATGAATGAATGAATTCACCCCACATAACCGGCACCAAATCCTGTCGATCTCACCTTCACAACATCGCCAAGATTCGCCCTTTCCTCTCCATCCAAACCGCTACCATGTTAGCACAATCATCATCATCATCAATCGTATTTATTGAGCACTTACTATGTGCACAGCACTGTACTAAGCGCTTGGGAAGTACAAATTGGCAACATATAGAGACAGTCCCTACCCAACAGTGGGCTCACAGTCTCCCATCCTATCCCGACTGGATTACTGCATCAGCATCTCCCCACCCCACAGCACTTAGGTAACGTATTTGATGATGATGATGGCATTTATTAAGCGCTTACTATGTGCAAAGCACTGTTCTAAGCGCTGGGGAGGTTACAAGGTGATCAGGTTGTCCCACGGGGGGGCTCACGGTCTTCACCCCCATTTTACAGATGAGGGAACTGAGGCCCAGAGAAGTGAAGTAACTTCCCCAAAGTCACGCAGCTGACGGCGGAGCCAGGATTTGAACCCGTGACCTCAGACTCCAAAGCCCAGGCTCCTTCCACTGAGCCACGCTGCTTCTCTGTTTGTCATCTTATTTATTTACATCAATGCCTGTTTACTTGTATTGATGGCGGTCCGTGGGCAAGGACTGTCTTTATCGCCGTATCGTACTTTCCAAGCACTTAGTACAGCGCCCTGCACACGGTAAGCGCTCAATAAATATGACAACGAATGAATGAGCTCATCTCCTTTTCCAAGGGGATGAGTTCGACCAATCAATCACTCAATCGTCTTTATTGAGCGCTTACTGTGTGCAGAGCACTGTACTAAGCGCTTGGGAAGTCCAAGTTGGCAACATATAGAGACGGTCCCTACCCCACAACGGGCTCACAGGCTAGAAGGGGGAGACTGAGGACAAAACCCAACATATTAACAAAATAAAATAAATAGAATAGATATGTACGAGTAAAATAGAGTAATAAATACGTACAAACATATATACATATAATGTAGATGCATTTGATGCCATCCAGTTTGGAAAGCTGAGTTCTACTCGTATTTGATCATTTGCTACAAGGCAGCATCGGTTGCAACGAAAAACAACTGTTACCTCACCTCCGAACAACAATCAATCAATCAATTGTATTTATTGAGCGCTTACTATGTGCAGAGTACTGTACTAAGCGCTTGGGAAGTCCAAGTTGGCAACATATAGAGACGGTCCCTACCCAACAGTGGGCTCACAGTCTAGAAGGGGGAGACCGAGAACAAAACCAAACATATTAACAAAATAAAATAGACAGACACGTACGAGTAAAATAAATAGAGTAATAAATACGTACAAACATATATACATATAATGTAGATGCATTTGATGCCATCCAATTTGGAAAGCTGAGTTCGACTCGTATTTGATCAGACTGTCTCTATATGTTGCCAAGCAGCGTGGCTCAGTGGAGAAGAGCACGGGCTTTGGAGTCAGAGGTCATGGGTTCGACTCCCGGCTCTGCCACCTGCCTGCTGTGTAACCTTGGGCAAGTCACTTAACTTCTCTGAGCCTCAGTTACCTCATCTGTAAAATGGGGATTAAGACTGTGAGCCCCATGTGAGGCAACTTGATCACCTTGTATCCAGCGCTTAGAACAGTGCTCTGCACATAGTAAGCGCTTAACAAATGCCATTATTATTATTCCCAAGCGCTTAGTACAGTGCTCTGCACACAGTAAGCGCTAAATAAATATGATTGATTGATTGATTTGCTACAAGGCAGCATCGGCTGCAACGCAAAACAACAGTTACCTCGCCTCCGGACAACAAAGCACCCGGGCTCGCTGGAGCGCCACGGAGCAAACAGGATTGTTGCAATGTTTTCCTGAAAATAGACGCCCAGGTTACATATTCCTGCCTGAAGCCCAGCCAACAACAGGACAGCAGAAGCCAGTTTCCAGGAAAAGAACCCCTCCGGCGGGATTAGGTCCCTTAAGTTGCTCCAACGCACTGCGTCTTTCTTTCGGACGGGTGCTTTCGGCCCCCCTCCACTCTTTCCCCTTGGCCCGGGTGCTTCTTCGTGCTCCAATCTGCGGAGCCGGATTGAAACGGCGCAAGCTTGGAGGGGCTTCGGCATCGCCGGAAGGGTGGAAGGCTCCGGGATGGAAGATTTCTGGAAGCCCGGGATTCAGAAGCTCCCTCCTCTAGCTTGCCTTGGCCTGCCCTCGGGGACCTTACCCGAGCTTCGGTAATGACGACGACAACCGCGGTACTCGTTAAGCGCTTACTACGTGCCACGCACCGTGCTAATTGACGGGGTAGACGCAAGGTTGGACACAATCCACATCCCTCTCGGGGCTCACAATCTTGACCGCCCCCCCATTTTACAGAGGCAGTAACTGAGGCCCAGGGAAGTGACTTGCCCCACATCTTGACCCCCCCCCCCAACCATTTTACAAAGGAGGTAACTGAGGCCCAGAGAAGTGGCTTGCCCAAGATCACACGGCGGACGTGTGGCGGAGCCGGGATTAGAACCCACGACCTCTGACCCCCAGGCCTGTGCTCTTTTCACTAGGCCACGTTGCTTCTCTCAGGCTCTGATTCGTTCATTTCGTTACTTGGGTAGGGACCGTCTCTATATGTTGCCGACTTGGACTTCCCAACCGCTTAGTACAGTGCTCTGCACACAGTAAGCGCTCAATAAATACGATTGATTGATTGATTCCCAAGCGAATGAATGAATGAAATGAAAGTAATTCATTCAATCGTATTTATTGAGCGCTTACCGTGTGCAGAGCACTGTTGGCAACATATAGAGACGGTCCCTACGCAATAGCGGGCTTACAGTCTAGAATGCTGCCGACTTGTACTTCAATCAATCAATCAATCAATCGTATTAATTGAGCGCTTACTGTGTGTAGAGCACTGTACTAAGTGCTTGGGAAGTCCAAGTTGGCAACATATAGAGACAGTCCCTACCCAGCAGCGGGCTCACAGTCGAGAAGGGGGAGACAGACAACAAAACAAAACATATTAACAAAATGAAATAAATAGGATAGTAAATATGTACCAGTAAAATAGAGTAATAAATATGTACTTCATTCATTCAATCATATTTATTGAGCGCTTACTGTGTGCAGAGCACTGTACTAAGCGCTTGGAAAGTCCAAGTTGGCCACATATAGAGACGGTCCCTACCCAACAGCGAGCTCACAGTCTAGAAGGGGGAGACAGACAACAAAACAAAACATATTAACAAAATGAAATAAATAGAACAGAAAATATGTACAAGTAAAATAGAGTAATAAATATGTACCTCATTCATTCATTCATTCAATTGTATTTATTGAGCGCTTACTGTGTGCAGAGCACTGGACTAAGCGCTTGGAAAGTCCAAGTCGGCAACATATAGAGACGGTCCCTACCCAACAGCAGGCTCACAGTCTAGAAGGGGGAGACAGACAACAAAACAAAACATATTAACAAAATAAAATAAATAGAATAGTAAATATGCACAAGTAAAATAAAGAGTAATAAATATGTACTTCATTCATTCATTCATTCAATTGTATTTACTGAGCACTTACTGTGTGCAGAGCACTGTACTAAGCGCTTGGAAAGTACAAGTCGGCAACATATAGAGACGGTCGCTACCCAACAGCGGGCTCACAGTCTAGAAGGGGGAGACAGACAACAAAACATATTAACAAAATAAATAGAATAGTAAATATGTACAAGTAAAACAGAGTAATAAATATGTACTTCATTCATTCATTCAATCGTATTTATTGAGCTATTACTGTGTGCAGAGCACTGTACTAAGCGCTTGGGAAGTCCAAGTCGGCAACATATAGAGACGGTCCCTACCCAACAGCAGGCTCACAGTCTAGAAGGGGGGGACAGACAACAGAAGAAAACATATTAACAAAATGAAATAAATAGAATAGTAAATATGTACAAGTAAAAATGAAATAAATAGAATAGTAAATATGTACAAGTAAAATAGAGTAATAAATATGTACAAACAATATCCAAACATATACATTTCAGCCCTACTTATTATGGGAAGGGAATGCGTCTGCTAATTCTGTTGTACTGCACTCACCCAAGCGCTTAGTACAGTGCTCTGCACGTCGTAAGCTCTCAACAACTACTGTTAATTAACTGATTGACTCCATTCTGGTACGTGAGCCAGAATTCAGCAGCTGGCTGCTGGCAGGACTTTCTTTTTTCCCCTCTGTTTGTTAAGCGCTCACTATGTGCCAGACTCTGTGTTGGGCACATAATTGGGTTGGACACAGTCCCTGCCCCTTGAGGGATTCACAGACTTAATGCCCATTTTCCCAATGTGGAAATAAAGGCCCGGAGAAGGGAAGTGATTTGCCCCACATCCTGCAGCAGACAAGTGGCGGGGCTGGGATCAGAACCCAGGTCCTTCTGACGTCCAGGCTTGTGCTCGATCGCCAGCGCTTAATACAGTGCCCAGCATATAATAATAATAATAATGATAGCATTTATTAAGCGCTTACTATGTGCAGAGCACTGTTCTAAGCGCTGGGGAGGTTACAAGGTAATCAAGTTGTCCCACGGGGGGCTCACAGTCTTAATCCCCATTTGACAGATGAGGGAACTGAGGCCCAGAGAAGTGAAGTGACTTGCCCAAAGTCACACACCTGACAGTTGGCGGAGCCAGGATTTGAACCCGTGACCTCTGACTCCAAAGCCTGGGCTCTTTCCACTGAGCCACGCTGCTTCTCATATAGTAAGTGCCTAATAAATACAACCATCACTATTAATTATTACAGGCCACGAGTCCTCGGCCTCTCTCGGCGCGGCCCTGGCCGGTCTGACTCATTCGTTCATTCAAGCGTATTTGATGAGCGCTGCGTGCAGGGCACTGTACTAAGCGCTTGGGAAGTACAAATCGATCAGCAGCATCTAGCCTAATATGCCGGCTGGTTCGTAACCTGACCTGTTGGGTAGGGACCGTCTCCGTATGTTGCCAACTTGTACTTCCCAAGCGCTTAGTACAGCGCTCTGCACACAGTAAGCGCTCAATAAATACGACTGAATGAATGAATGAATACTGGACAGTGGTCCTGATGAGCAGCACCTCTTCAAGCGCTTAGCACAGTGCTCCGCACCCAGTAAGCGCTCAATAAATACGGCTGACCGAATGAACGGATGCCCAGGGTCCTACATCAGAGATGGCTAATCGCAGTCGGACGGAAATCTCCTTTCCTTTTCGATCTTTCCCGTTTTAAATGCCGCAGACCGGAGCAAAATGCTCTGATCACCGGAGTCACGTGGCTACAACCCTTATCCGGGGGGAGTCCCACAAGTATATTCGGGAATGGAGAGGCAAACGAGCCGCGGAAAGCCTCGGGAAAGCCGCCGAACATCTCTGGGCCTCAGTTTCTCCCCCCGGTAACAGGAGGAGATCATTCCAGAGCCACCCTGTGTTAACCGGAATGAAAATATCGGGCAGGACGAATCGGCTACGTGAAAACGTTTTCAAAACAAATCGTGTCCTTTCACGGTAATTAGGGGCGTCGAGGCTTTCAAATTAAGATTCTCCGCCCCAGGAGACTGCGGCCGTTGCTATTAACTACACAGTAATTCCTTTTTATCAAATTAAGCCCTCTATATGTTTCCCTGATGAACGCATTATTAATACCCCTCTAAGGGACTCATATAAGCGACGAAGCACGACTTAGTGGGAAGGGCTTGGTCCCGGGAGTCGGGAGTCCCAGATTCGAATCACAGCCCTGCTGTGGGACCTCGGGAAAATCACTTAACCTCTCTGGGCCACAATTTCCTCATCTAGAAAATGGGGGTATCAGACGCCTGTTCTCTCCTTCATTTAGTCTGTGAGTCTGGTGTGAGATAAAAGCTAAGTACAGCGCCTGGCACATAGGAAGTGCTTAACAAATACCATAATTGCTATTATCATTATTATCGGAAAGTGCCCAAACCAGCGTTTAGCAGTTTTTTGGCCTGTAGGAAGAGTTTAATAAATGCTGCTCTGATGAAAAACTGGGGGGCAATACTATCAAAATGAAAAATTAGCCAGACGGTCCAAGAAGTAAATAAATAATCATCATCAATCGTATTTATTGAGTGCTTACTGTGTGCAGAGCACTGTACTAAGCGCTTGGGAAGTACAAATTGGCAACATATAGAGACAGTCCCTACCCAACAGTGGGCTCACAGTCTACAAGTCTATAAATAATAACAGTGATAGTATTTTCTGAGTGCTTACTATGTGTTCTAAGCGCTGGGGTAGATGCAGGATAATCGGGTTAGACACAGTCTCTGTCATCATCATCATCATCAATCGTATTTATTGAGCGCTTACTATGTGCAGAGCACTGTACTAAGCACTTGGGAAGTACAAATTGGTGCTTGGGAAGTACAAATTGGACAACAAAACAGAAGATAGTTCCTCTGACCTCTCTACTCCTAAAGAAACAACTTGGGGTGTGGGGGAATCTCCCAAACCTCCTCCTCAGCAAAGACCAATTTAAGAAAAAGAATCACTTTTACATTTTCAACTGAGTGGACGTTGCCATCATGATCACCTGGTGAGCCCGTTGTCGGGTAGGGACCGTCTCTCTATGTTGCCAACTTGTTCTTCCCCAGCGCCTAGTACAGTGCTCTGCACACAGTAAGCGCTCAATAAATACGAATGAATGAATGAATGAATACCTTGGCAGGTTTCCTGCCTTTGGCAAATTTGTCCCGCACAGGGCTCAGAGTCTTAATCCCCATTTTACAGAGGAGGGAACCGAGGCACAGAGATGTTAGGTGACTTGCCCAAGGATACACAGCAGACATGTGGTGGAGCCGGGACTCAGGTCCTTTGGACTTCCAGTCCCGTGCTGTTTTCGCTAAGTCGCGCTACTTCTAACGTCCCCGTTGCTTGCTAAACAACAACAATAATAATAATAATGATGGCATTTATTAAGCGCTTACTATGTGCAAAGCACTGTTCTAAGCGCTGGGGAGGTTACAAGGCGATCAGGTTGTCCCGCGGGGGGCTCACAGTCTTCATCCCCATTTTACAGGTGAGGTCACTGAGGCGCAGAGAAGTGACTTGCCCAAAGTCACCCAGCTGACAATCGGCGGAGCCGGGATTTGAACCCGTGACCTCCGACTCCAAACCCCGGGCTCTTTCCACTGAGCCGCGCTGCTAAACCAGAGGCGGCGTCACCCGAGGGTAAGCTGTGCTGCAAATACGCTTCTATCACTTCTCAAAGTACTCGATGACTACGCGATATTTCAGATTTTCACGATTTAAGGCAAAAATCAACCCTTTAATCAATCAATCGCATTTATTGAGCGCTTACTGTGTGCAGAGCACTTTAACCAGTCTTTTCAGTTTTATCTCCTGTCAAGAAGGCAGCTTCCTGAATTCTTTATTATGCATTCCTTTTACATTATTAAAACTATTTGATGAGCGCTTACGACGTGCCAAGTGCTGTTGGAAGCACTGGGGTAGATACAAGGTGATCAGGTTGTCTCCCGAGGGGCTCACAGTCTTCATCCCCATTTTCCAGGTGAGGTGACTGAGGCACGGAGAAGTGAGGTGCCTTGCTCAAAGTCGCACGGCTGACCGGGGGCGGGGCCGGGATTAGAACCCATGACCAAACTGTATTTCAATCATTCATTCAGTTGTAAGACTGTGAGCCCCCCGTGGGACAACCTGATCACCTTGTATCTACCCCAGTGCTTCCAACAGTGCTTTGCACATAGTAAGCGCTTAATAAAAATGCCATTATTATTATTATTATTATTGTATTTATTGAGCGCTTACTGCGTGCCGAGCACTGTACTAAGAGTTTGGGAGAATACTATATAACTGACACATTGCTTGCCCACAACGAGATTACAGTCTAGAAGGGGAGACGTGTACTAATATAAATAAATTCCTCTGTGGTAAAAGGGCAGGAATTTATTGTGTTAACTCGGGTTTTAGTACAGTGCTCTGCACGCAGTAAGCGCTCAATAAATACGATTGCTGCTGCTGCTGCTGATGTGCCCTACCCACGAAGAGCGGACGGTCAAGAGGGGGGAAGCAAGGAGCGTGGCTTAATGGAAGGGGCACGGCCTTGGGAGATGGAGGACCTGGGTTCTAATCCCGCCTCCGCCACTTGTCGGCTGTGTGACTCTGGGCAAGTCGCTTAACTTCTCTGTGCCTCGGTGACTGCATCTGTAAGACGGGGATTAAGACTGTGAGCCCCACGTGGGACAACCTGATTACCTTGTATCTCCCCCAGCGCTTAGAACGGTGCTTGGCACATAGCAAGCGCTTAATACCATAATTATTTATTATGTATATATGCATATACATATATACAGGTATATATGTATATATATGTATATACATATATACCTGTATATATGTATATATGTTTGTACATATTTATTACTCTATTTATTTATGTATTTATTTTACTTGTACCTATCTATTCTATTTATTTTATTTAGTTAGTATGTTTGGTTTTGTTCTCTGCCTCCCCCTTTTAGACTGTGAGCCCACTGTTGGGTAGGGACTGTCTCTATATGTTGCCAATCTGGACTTCCCAAGCACTCAGTACAGTGCTCTCTGCACATAGTAAGCGCTCAATAAATACGACTGATGATGCTGATGATGTTTTCAAGGGTGCTATGTAAGAGTGATCATACGAACCACCATATTCCACGGCTTCTTATAGGTAAAGTTATAGTGGCGCTATTTGGGATTTCTTCCTCAAAAAGGGCCCGCGATTTTCCCAGAACTTACAATTTCTGCGCTGTGCTATGGTGATACGCCTCAGAGAAGGACTATCCAGATGCGGAATTTTCTCTCGCAAAACCGAAATAAAACAATCACCACCGCCCCTAGTTTGTCTTCAAGCTTCCGTATCGCTTTCATCATTCATTCAATTGTATTTATTGAGCGCTTACTGTGCGCCGAGCACCGTACTAAGCGCTCGGGAAGTCCAAGGTGGCAACATCTAGAGATGCCTTGTTACCGTTCGGCCACTGAATTATGGTTGCCCCCGCTCTCTGAGCCCCCTCACAAAATAATCAATCAATCAATCAATCGTATTTATTGAGCACTCACTGTGTGCAGAGCACTGTACTAAGCGCCTGGGAAGTACAAGTTAGCAACACATAGAGACAGTCCCTACCCAACAGTGGGAAAATAATTGGATTTCTGCCCTGCTCCGTCCCTTTTAAACCACGGTTGGCTAAACTGCCCGGCCCAAGGGGGCCGGGCAGACCCCAGGAAATGCTGCAACCCAACAAAATGGAAAAGAATAGTGTTCTTGTGACAGTTATTTTGTAAACAAACCCAACTCATTTAGGGTAATGAATGATTCAGGGAAGAGCGGAGCCAGAATTTTTGTTTTTCCTCCGTCGGGACTTTATGGCCTCGGCCCCTATTTTAAAGTGTCTTCCCATTTGGTCTTTTTAACGACAACATTTCTCACCGTGAAAGCAAAAATCTTTCATCAGACAAGGAAAGTCTTTTGATCTGCTAAACCCGCCGGGTAGACGGAGCCCGTAAGATCCGTCTTTGCTCGCTAAGGAAACGTCCTACTGGGTTTATAATTCAGAATTATAGATGGACCACTGAGATCCAATGTTGAGCCCAAAGGTGAGCTAAAAAGGTTAAAATTACTCCCCTGAATGTAGATTGGGCATCTTGGGAGGGACATTATTGTTCAGAGGCAGGAGGGGATCCAGCGGCAGTGCGGAGATTTTAAATATTTTACAAAATAAAATAAAAGGCAGTGTAAAACGGGGATTGCGATTGAGCCCCACGTGGGACAGGGACTGAGTCCAACCTGATTAAGCTTGTATCTACCCCAGTGCTTAGTACATTGCCTGGCACGTAGTAAGCACTGAACAAATACCACTATTACTATTATTAATAATAACGCCTCTCCAATAATCATCATCAGTCGTATATACTGAGCGCTTACTATGTGCAGAGCACTGTACTAAGCGCTTGGGAAGTACAAACTGGCAACATATAGAGACAGTCCCTACCCAACAGTGGGCTCACAGCCTAAAATAATGCCCGACTTACCACTGGGCCGTAACTTTAGGTGCTGGTAAAACTGGGCGTGAAGGGAAACTGATACTCGAAATGATGATTTTTTTTCATATTACCTAATTCTTTTGTTCCTTTCCACTCGTGTCTTCCTCCTGTAATCATTCTCCCGCAGACTATTTGCAGAAGGAATGTGAGGTGACCACACGGTGATTTCCCAAAATGGGCTTCGCCTGAAAGAATGCAGTGATGAAACTCACCGGATAATTAGGTTGGTGCATTAAATCCCCGGTAGAAAACAGAAACTGAGTGAAGGCATAAATGCTAATATCGCTTTGCCCATTAGGTTCGAGGGAAAGAGCTATTGTAAAAAACCTATTTTCCGAGGGGTTTGACGATTCTGTTGCTGCCAGCACAGATGAAAGGCGCCGGGAGCTGCTGAGAAGCTACCGAGGGTGCTTTGCGCATACTAAGTGCTTAACAAATGTCATTATTATTATTACTTATCAATCAATCAATCAATCAATCGTATTTATTGAGTGCTTACTATGTGCAGAGCACTGTACTAAGCGCTTGGAAAGTACAAATTGGCAACACATAGAGACAGTCCCTACCCAGCAGTGGGCTCACAGTCTAAAAGGGGGAGACAGAGAACAGAACCAAACATACCAACAAAATAAAATAAATAGGATAGAAATGTACAAGCAAAATAAATAAATAAATAAATAGAGTAATAAATATGTACAACCAAATATACATATATACAGGTGCTGTGGGGAAGGGAAGGAGGTAAGATGGGGGGATTTTGTTAAAGATGTGCATTTATAGCTTCTAGACTGTGAGCCCACTGTTGGGTAGGGACCGTCTCTATATGTTGCCATCTTGCCAAGTGCTTAGTACAGTGCTCTGCACACAGTAAGCGCTCAATAAATACGACTGAATGAATGGCTTTAATTCTATTTTTTTCTGATGGTTTTGACACCTGTCCACATGCTTTGTTCTGTCGTCCGTCTCCCCCTTCTAGACTGTGAGCCCGTTGTTGGGTAGAGACCGTCCCTCTATGTTGTCGACTTGTACTTCCCAAGCGCTTAGCACAGTGCTCTGCACACAGTAAGTGCTCAATAAATACGACTGAATGAATGAATGAATGAATTGAACACTCCTGAACATGGCCAAGCAGGGTGGGAGGATTCTGCAGCCGCGGGAGGATGTGGAGGGGTTGGTCTCTACATGACCATTTATTTATCAATAAATAATTGATAAATGATCTATGATCATTTATTGTACAATGACCAATCTACAATGGTCTCTAAATGATCATTTATATATGTTTGTACATATTTATTACTCTATTTATTTTTTTATTTTACTAGTACATATCTATCCTATTTATTTTATTTTGTTAGTATGTTTGGTTTTGTTCTCTGTCTCCCCCTTTTAGACTGTGAGCCCACTGTTGGGTAGGGACTGTCTCTAGATGTTGCCAACTTGTACTTCCCAAGCGCTTAGTACAGTGCTCTGCACATAGTAAGCGCTCAATAAATACGATTGATGATGATGATGATCATTTATCAATAAATATGATCACTCATTCGAGTATATGTATGTACAGATTTATTACTCTATTTTACTTGTACATATTTATTCTGTTTATTTTATTTTGTTAATATGCCTTGTCTTGTTGTCTGTCTCCCCCTTCTAGACTGTGAGCCCGCCGTCGGGTAGGGACCGTCTCCAGGTGTTGCCGACTTGGACTTCCCAAGCGCTTAGTCCAGTGCTCTGCACACAGTGAGCGCTCAATAAATCCGATTGAATGAATGAATGAAACACCGTGAACAGTGAGACTGTGAAAAGGAGAAATGAGCTTGGTAAAATCCCACCCAGTCAATAGGGAAATGATGGTGTCGGCCGAAGGAGGTGAAATGTCTATATCCAGGCTGGCCCACGGCAAGTGAGAATAACTTGCCTTCCCTTCTCTAGACTGTGAGCCCACTGTTGGGTAGGGACCGTCTCTATATGTCGCCAACTTGTACTTCCCAAGCGCTTAGTACAGTGCTCTGCACACAGTAAGCGCTCAATAAATACGATTGAATGAATGATAATTAATAATAATTGTAGTATTTGTTAATAATAATAATGATGATGGTATCTGTTAAGCGCTTACTATGTATATATATATATATATTACTCCTGTATATATGTATATATGTTTGTACATATTTATTACTCTATTTATTTATTTATTTATTTTGCCTGTACATATCTATTCTATTTATTTTATTTTGTTAGTATGTTTGGTTTTGTTCTCTGTCTCCCCCTTTTAGACTGTGAGCCCACTGTTGGGTAGGGACTGTCTCTATATGTTGCCAACTTGTACTTCCCAAGCGCTTAGTACAGTGCTCTGCACACAGTAAGCGCTCAATAAACACGATTGAAGCACTGTTCTATGCGCTGGGGAGCTTACAAGGCGATCAGGTTGTCCCACGGGGGGGCTCACAGTTTTAATCCCCATTTTACAGAAGAGGCAACTGAGGCACAGAGGAGTGAAGCGCTTACTATGTGCCAGGCACCGTATTAAGTGCTGTGACGGCTACGAGCCGATCGTGTTGGACCTGATCTCTGTCTCACGTGGGGCTCCCAGTCCCCCATTTCCCAGACGAGGTCACTGAGGCACGGAGAAGCGAAGCCACTTGCCCAACCACACGTCTGCTTCGCTTCTCTGTAATAAATAACATATTTATTACTCTATTTATTTATTTATTTATTTATTTATTTTACTTGTACATTTCTATCCTATTTATTTTATTCTGTTGGTATGTTTGGTTCTGTTCTCTGTCTCCCCCTTTTAGACTGTGAGCCCACTGCTGGGTAGGGACTGTCTCTATGTGTTGCCAATTTGTACTTCCCAAGCGCTTAGTACAGTGCTCTGCACATAGTAAGCGCTCAATAAATACGATTGATGGATTGATTCTCTGAGCCTCAGTTCCCTCGTCTGTAAAATGGGGATTAAGACCGTCAGCCCCACGTGGGCCAACCTGATCACCATGTATAATAATAATGATGGTGGCATTTATTAAGCGCTTACTAAGCGCAAAGCACTGTTCTAAGCGCTGGATCCCCCAGAACAGTGCTTCGCACATAGTAAGCGCTTAACAAATGCTGTTATTATTATTATTATTATGAAGTGGCAGAAGCAGGCTAGTGTCCATGCTTTACCCATTAGCTGGACAGAGTCCCGAGCCGCCGCCTGAAAAGCCAAGGGCGGATCGCCGCCAGCGCAGAGCGGGCGACAGGCTCCGGGAAGGCGGGAGAAAGGGAGCCCCGGGATGGGCTGCCGGCCGCGGCGGTCGGAGGCCTCGGGGCCGGCGGAGATCCCAGATAAGCATACCATCATTTGTCTCCGATCCCCGACTCTGCCCGGCCCACGTCCCCCCCATCTCTTCATCTTTCCAGCCCGTCCAGCGCCGTTGCTAGGGGCTCGAGTCCGTCAAACAAAAACCCGTCCCACGCTCTGTTTCCAAAGCTTCGGCCGCATCCTCATTTCTGCAAATGTAACAGAAGCCGGGCCCCTGCCTCCGCGAGGGCGGCTAATGACATTCTCCTCCTGTTGACTGTACAAACACGGCCCTCCGGGGCCGTCGGATTTCTACTCCCCGACGCATTCTTCCGGACCGACCTGTCCCTGGAAACGCGGCTTCTGGTCGGGATGGCGAGCAGCTGGCACCCGCGCTTTCCCAGGGGTCCGGGCTCCCTTCGGCACGGGAGCGGACTCTGGAATCGTACGCCAAGGTGACCTTGGGAAGCACGCGCGGTCGTTCAGTCGGATTTATTGAGCGCTCCCTGTGCTAAACTCATGGGACAGCGAGAAGCAGCGTGGCTCAGTGGAAAGAGCCCGGGCTTTGGAGTCACAGGTCATGGGTTCGAATCCCGGCTCCGCCACATGCCTGCTGTGTGACCTTTGGGCGAGTCACTTCCCTTCTCGGAGCCTCAGTTCCCTCGTCTGCAAAATGGGGATTAAGACTGTGAGCCCCGCGTGGGGCAACCTGATCACCTTGTATTCCCCCCCAGCGCTTAGAACAGTGCTTTGCACATAGTAAGCGCTTAACAGTCTTTTAGACTGTGAACCCACTGTTGGGTAGGGACTGTCTCTATATGTTGCCAACTTGGACTTCCCAAGCACTTAGTACAGTGCTCTGCACACAGTAAGCGCTCAATAAATACGATTGATGATGATGATGATGAACAAATGCCGTCATTATTATTACTATTATTGCAATACAACAATAAACAGACATTCCCTGCCCTCACGACGTTACAACTGCGTTCTTCGCTGATAATGATAACCGTGGGGTAATAATAAGGGATAATAAGCCCTTATTATATGTCAAGTGCTGCACTAAGCGCTGGGGACAGATACAAGATGGGTCCCACGTGAGGCTCACAGTCTAAGCAGAAGGGGGAACGGGTATTTAATCTTCATTTTGCAGATGAGGGAGCTGAACTAAGAAGTGAAATGACTTCCCTCAGTTACCTCATCTGTAAAACGGGGATTAAGACTGTGAGCCCCACGTGGGACAACCTGATCACCCTGCATCCTCCCCAGGGCTTAGAACAGTCCTTTGCACATAGTAAGCGCTTAACAAATGCCAATTATTATTATTCCCTAGGGTCACGCGGCAGAGCCCGGATTAAAACCCGGGCCCGTGCTCTCTTTCCACTGGGTCGCTGCTTTCGTTTCAAGCGGCTCTGACCAGGCGGCTGCAACCCCAATGGTCTGCCTTCACTGCGGAGTCTGGAGAAATAAATGTAGCTCAGTCCGCATTAAGGCAGCGGGAAAGTAAGGAAACCACTAGGAGAGTGCCACCTGAAATAACCGTCGCCAGCTGTGTCCACCCACCTGGGCACTGTCAGGGGCGTCGGGGACGATGACACAGGAGTCCCACCGACACGGACATCCTCAGTCCAGGGCCTGAACCCCCCTGCCTTGCTGCAGGAACCCGCCCCGGGTGAGTTCCCTCAAGGTTCAACCTCCCGGTATTTTTTCCAGCCCTTAGCAGAGAGCTCGGCCCATCCCGATGCACTTCTTGAATAATCGCCGCACCGTTAGCAGAGTTAAAAGAGTTCACTGCCCTAATTGTCTCTCTTTGCCCCTTTTGAAACCCTTGTTCTTTGACCCGATCAGAAAGGGAGTTTTAGCTGTGATAACATTCTGTGGAAGTGACACAAGGTGATCAGGTTGTCCCACCGGGGGCTCACGGTCTTTATTGAGCGCTTTCTGTGTGCAGAGCACTGTACTAAGCGCTTGGGAAGTACAAGTTGGAGACATATAGAGACTGTCCCTACCCAACAGTGGGCTCACAGTCTAGAGAAGGGAAGGCAAGTTATTTTCACTTGCCGTGGGCCAGCCTGGATATAGACATTTCACCTCCTTTGAATCAACTGCAAATGAAGGAAAATGATGTATACTTCCTAAGATTAGCCCTGCGGTGGGACTCTGTCTTGTCACCTAAAATGAGATTGGAGCAATATCAACTCCAGGCCACAGAACAATCTGGATGAAAAGGAAAGACTATCCTTGAGGCTCAGGGAATTTGATAAGGCTTTCCCAAACAGGCTTTGGGATGCGCATTCATGCACACAGTAAGCGCTCAATAGATACAATCGAATCAACTGCAAATGAAGGAAAATGACATATACTTCCTAAGATTATGCGGTGGGACTCTGTCTTGTCTCCTGAAACGAGATTGGAACAATATCAACTCCAGGCCACAGATTGAAAAGGAAAGACTATCCTTGAGGCTCAGGGAATTTGATAGGCCTTTCCCAAACAGGCTTTGGGATGCGCATTCACGCACACAGTAAGCGCTCAATAGATACAATCGAATCAACTGCAAATGAAAGAAAATGATGTATATTTCCTAAAATGATGCGGTGGGACTCATTCTTGTCACCTAAAATGAGATTGGAACAATATCAACTCCTGGCCACAGATTGAAAAGGAAAGACTATCCTTGAGGCTCAGGGAATTTGATAGGCCTTTCCCAAACAGGCTTTGGGATGCGCATTCACGCACACAGTAAGTGCTCAATAGATACAATCGAATCAACTGCAAATGAAGGAAAATGATGTATATTTCCTAAGATTATGCGGTGGGACTCAGTCTTGTCCCCTAAAATGAGATTAGAGCAATATCAACTCCTGGCCACAGACTGAAAAGGAAAGGCTATCCTTGAGGTTCAGGGAATTTGATAAGCCTTTCCCAAACAGGCTTTGGGATGCGCATTCATGCACACAGTAAGCGCTCAATAGATAGAATCGAATCAACTGCAAATGAAAGAAAATGATGTATACTTCCTAAGATTATGCGGTGGGACTCAGTCTTGTCCCCTGAAATGAGATTGGAGCAATATCAACTCCTGGCCACAGACTGAAAAGGAAAGGCTATCCTTGAGGCTCAGGGAATTTGATAAGCCTTTCCCAAACAGGCTTTGGGATGCGCATTCATGCACACAGTAAGCGCTCAATAGATACAATCGAATCAACTGCAAATGAAAGAAAATGATGTATACTTCCTAAGATTATGCGGTGGGACTCAGTCTTGTCCCCTGAAATGAGATGGGAGCAATATCAACTCCTGGCCACAGATTGAAAAGGAAAGACTATCCTTGAGGCTCAGGGAATTTGATAGGCCTTTCCCAAACAGGCTTTGGGATGCGCATTCATGCACACAGTAAGCGCTCAATAGATACAATCGAATCAACTGCAAATGAAAGAAAATGATGTATACTTCCTAAGATTATGCGGTGGGACTCAGTCTTGTCCCCTGAAATGAGATGGGAGCAATATCAACTCCTGGCCACAGACTGAAAAGCAAAGACTATCCTTGAGGCTCAGGGAATTTGATAGGCCTTTCCCAAACAGGCTTTGGGATGTGCATTCATGAGGGAGAAAGTCAAATGGGGAGGAGGCCAAGCAGTGTGCCGGGGAACTCATTTGCTTTTTGGCTTCCCTGTGTGGGCAATCCCCAGGACTGTTTGCCGCTGGGTTTACAGCCAACACCAATAACCCCGAGCAAAAGGGCGAGAAAATCAAAGCCAAAAGCCCCCTCTCCCTCAGAGGTCAGCGAGCCATCAGCCGGCAATCGCTACTGTTTGTTCCCAAACTTGGAGAAAAATGAACCCAAGATCTAAAGATGAGATCCGTGTCCTCACATTAGCATTTCTGTAGGCTTTTCGGGTTTCTCCAAACTTTCGCCCCCCAACTTTCCCCTCAAGCCCTCCAAAAAATTGCAACTTCCCACTTGAGAAGTTCATAAAAATAATAATAATAATAACGATGGCATTTGGTAAGCGCTTACTATGTTCTAAGCGCTGGGGAGGCTACAAGGTGATCAGGTTGTCCCACTTGGGGCTCACGGTCTTAATCCCCATTTTCCAGAGGAGGTCACTGAGGCCCAGGGAAGTGAAGTGACTTGCCCAAAGTCACCCAGCTGACAGTTGGCGGAGCCGGGATTTGAACCCAAAGCCCGGGCTCTTTCCAATGAGCCACGCTGCTTTTCTATAATAATAATAATGATTCATTCAATTGTATTTATTGAGCGCTTACCGTGTGCGGAGCACTGCACTAAGCGCTTGGGAAGTGCAAGTCGGCAACATCTAGAGACGGTCCCTACCCGACAGCGGGCTCACAGTCTAGAAGGGGGAGACGGACGACGAAACAGAGCATAATGACAAAATAAAAGAAATAGAATAGTGATTAATTAATTTAGAATTAATTCAAAATCATACACCGTATCCTATGAAAGCAGCATGGCCTGATGGAGAAAGCACAGGTCTAGGAGTTGGAGAAGGAGCGTGGCTCAGTGGCCAGAGCCCGGAATTGGGAGTCGGAGGTTGTGGGTTCCAATCCCGGCTCTGCCCCTCGTCCGCTGGGTGACCTCGGGCAAGTCACTTCACTCCTCTGGGCCGACAAATACCACGGAAAATACATCCGAACAAAGAAACCTACTTATCAATGGCATTTATTAAGCGCTTACTATGTGCAGAGCGCTGTTCTAAGCGCTGGGGAGCTTACAAGGTGATCAGGTCGTCCCACGGGGGCGGTCACAGTCTTAATCCTCATTTTACAGATGAGGGAACAGAGAAGTGAAGTGACTTGCCCCAAGTCACACAGCTGACAAGTGGCGGAGCCGGGATTTGAACACACGACCTCTGACTCCAAAGGGCAGGGAACGTGTCTGTCTACTGTTGCATTGGACTCTCCCAAGCGTTTAGTGCAGTATTCATTCATTCATTCATTCAACCGCATTTATTGAGCGCTTACTGTGTGCAGAGCACTGTACAAAGCGCTTGGGAAGTCCACGTTGGCAACATCTAGAGACGGTCCCTACCCAACAGCGGGCTCACAGTCTAGAAGGGGGAGACAGACAACAAAACAAAACATATAAACCAAATAAAGTAAATAGAATAAATATGTACAAGTAAAATAGAGTAATATACATATATTTATTATATTATATAAGTATTTATTTATTATATGCATATATAATAAACACATACACACATAAATAAATATTTATTATAATAAATAAATATCATATGTATATATAATAAATATTATAATATTTATAATTTATTATAATAAATAAATATTATATGGTTATAATAATACATATATACGGGTGCTGTGGGGAGGGGAAGGAAGTAAGGTGGAGGGCGTGGAGAGGGGGAGTAGGGGTCCCACCGTCTTAATCCCCATTTTTCTTAATCCCCATTTTACAGATGATGCAACCGAGGCCCAGAGAAGTGAAGTGACTCGCCCAAGGTCACACAGCAGACAAGTGGCGGAGCTGGGATTAGGACCCACGCCCTCCGGCTCCCAAGCCTGGGCTCTTTCCACAAAGTTTCCCTAGGAAACTTGGAAAGTTTCCCTATCAACCTCTCAGTGAAAAGCTGCAACAGAGTTGGAAGACACATTCCCCGACCTCAGTGAGCTTCCAGCCTACCGGGGAAGACAGATATTAATATGAACCATTATCCAAATTTGTAATATGAACATAATGCCTTCTTCTAGACCGTGAGCCCGTTGTCGGGTAGGGACCGTCGCTATATGTTGCCGACTTGGAGTTCCCAAGCGCTTAGTACAGTGCTCTGCAAACAGGAAGAGCTCCAGAAATACAACTGAATGAATGAATAATGGCCATGGGTGGAGCGAATACCAAGTGCCCTGGCCCGAAAATCAATCAATCGATCAGTCACTGGCACCTATTGAGTACTTACAGTGTGCAGAGCACTGTACTAAGCACTTGGGAGAATATAATGTAACGGAGCTGGTAGAAATGCTTTCTGCCCACGTGGAGCTCACAGTGAGGGCAGGGTGAATCCCAAGTGCAAAGATGATGCAGAAGGGAGAAGGAATCGGGGAGAAGAGGGTTTATTAATAATAATAATAATATAATGATGGCATTTATTAAGCGCTTACTATGTGCAAAGCACTGTTCTAAGCGCTGGGGAGGTTACAAGGTGATCAGGTTGTCCCACGGGGGTCTCACAGTCTTCATCCCCATTTGACAGATGAGGTCACTGAGGCCCAGAGAAGTGAAGTGACTTGCCCAAAGTCACACAGCTGGGATTTGAACCCGTGACCTCTGACTCCAAAGCCTGGGCTCTTTCCACTGAGCCACGCTGCTTCTCCTTTCATCGGGGAAGGCCTCTCGGAGGAGATGTGACTCCTCCAAACTCTGAAGGTGGTGAGAGTGGAGGGCTGGCATATACCGCAGACGGACTGCTGCGCAGGGCAAGGTGAATAATAACGATAGTTATGGTACTTAATAATAATAATAATAATGATGGCATTTGTTAAGCGCTTACTATGTGCAAAGGTACTTGTTAGGCGCTTACTATGTGCCAGCGCTTAGAAGCAGTCGCTACATCTCATACACAGGGCCGGGGAAAGGTCCTACATCTGTGCCTCCAAGACAGATTCGCAGGGCTAAGATCTTCGAGAGCCGCCTTCAAGGCAATGGTAACAGGGAAGCACTAATAATAATAATAATAATGATCAATCAATCATTTATTGAGTGCTTACTGTGTGCAGAGCACTGTACTAAGCGCTTGGGAAATACAAGTTGGCAACATGATGGCATTTATTAAGCACTTACTAAGCACGGGGGAGGTTACAAGGCGATCAGGTTATCTCATTGGGGGGGGGGGGCTCACAATCTTAACCCCCATTTTCCAGATGAGGGAACTGAGGCGCAGAGAAGTGCCTTCCCGAAGTCACCCCGCTGACAACTGGCGGAGGCGGGATTTGAACCCGTGACCTCTGACTCCAAAGCCCGGGCTCTTTCCACTGAGCCACGCTGCTTCTTCTTTAATCGGGGAAGGCCTCTCGGAGGAGAGGTGACTACTCCAAGGCTTTGAAGGTGGGGAGAGTGGAGGGCTGGCATAAACCGCGGATGGACTGCTCTGCAGGGCAACGTGAATAATAACGATAGTTATGGTACTTAATAATAATAATAATAATGATGGCATTTGTTAAGCGCTTACTATGTGCAAAGGTACTTGTTAGGCGCTTACTATGTGCCAGCGCTTAGAAGCAGTTGCTACATCTCATATACAGGGCCGGGGAAAGGTCCTACATCTGTGCCTCCAAGACAAATTCACAGGGCTAAGATCTTTGAGAGCCGCCTTCAAGGCAACGGTAACAGGGAAGCACTAATAATAATAATAATAATGATCAATCGATCATTTATTGAGTGCTTACTGTGTGCAGAGCACTGTACTAAGCGCTTGGGAAATACAAGTTGGCAACATGATGGCATTTATTAAGCACTTACTAAGCACTGGGGAGGTTACAAGGCGATCAGGTTATCTCACGGGGGGGCTCTCAATCTTAACCCCCATTTTCCAGATGAGGGAACTGAGGCGCAGAGAAGCGCCTGCCCGAAGTCACCCCGCTGACAACTGGCGGAGGCAGGATTTGAACCCGTGACCTCTGACTCCAAAGCCCGGGCCCTTCCCACCAAGCCACGCTACTTTTCTGTTGAAGCATTGAAGCGGCGCTGGTCACGACGACGGGCACGGACGGCTGGCTCCAGGCGCGGCCTGGAGCACTTCGAGAGACCGCTTCACGGTCTCACGGCGATTCAAGGACCCTCAAATGTCCCCTCTCCATCCCCCCCGCCTTACCTCCTTCCCCTCCCCACGGCACCTGTATATATGTTCGTACGGATTTATCACTCTATTTATTTTACTTGGACATATTCTATTGATTTCATTTTGTTAACATGCTTCGCTTCGTTCTCCGTCTCCCCCTTCTCGACTGCGAGCCCGCTGTTGGGTAGGGGCCGTCTCTGCGTGTCGCCGACCCGGACTTCCCAAGCGTTTAGTCACACAGTAGGCGCTCAATAAATAGGACCGAATGAATGAATAAGGGGTCAGCGGGGTCCACTGGGAGGAACCATGGCCGGGGCCGCCCGATACTTGAAAGAGCGGAGACCGTCGGTTAGCGGCCAGAAAGCAGGAGAGGCCGGGGAGAGTCTGGTTCGGCAGAGAGGAAGCCAAGTAGGAGCCACATGGGCCCAGTTAATAACAATAATAATAATAATGGCATTTATTAAGCGCTTACTATGTGCAAAGCACTGTTCTAAGCGCTGGGGAGGTTACAAGGCGACAAAAAAAATAAAATTTGGCAACAGAGACAATCCCCACCCAACAACGGGTTCACAGTCTACCGCTCCCATCAAGCCAAGTCTGGCTGACTTCTTTGGTTCGGGTTGATAATAATGATGATAATAATTATTATTCCCAGGTGTGGAAAGCCTACTTATAATAATAATAATGATGGCATTTATTAAGCGCTTACTATGTGCAAAGCACTGTTCTAAGCGCCGGGGAGGTTACAAGGTGAAAGAAAAATAAAATTCGGCAACAGGGACAATCCCCACCCAACGACGGGTTCGCAGTCTACCGCTCCCATCAAGCCACCAAGTCTGGCTGACGTCTTTGGTTCGGGTTGATAATAATGATGATGATAATTAGTATTCCCAGGTGTGGAAAGCCTACTTGTAATAATGATAATAATAATGGCATTTATTAAGCGCTTACTATGTGCAAAGCACTGTTCTAAGCGCTGGGGAGGTTACAAGGCGACAAAAAAAATAAAATTTGGCAACAGAGACAATCCCCACCCAACAACGGGTTCACAGTCTACCGCTCCCATCAAGCCACCAAGTCTGGCTGACGTCTTTGGTTCGGGTTGATGATAATGATGATAATAATTATTATTCCCAGGTGTGGAAAGCCTACTTATAATAATAATAATAATAATGATGGCATTTATTAAGCGCTTACTATGTGCAAAGCACTGTTCTAAGCGCTGGGGAGGTTACAAGGCGACAAAAAAAATAAAATTTGGCAACAGAGACAATCCCCACCCAACAACGGGTTCGCAGTCTACCGCTCCCATCAAGCCACCAAGTCTGGCTGACGTCTTTGGTTCGGGTTGATGATAATGATGATAATAATTATTATTCCCAGGTGTGGAAAGCCTACTTATAATAATAATAATAATAATGATGGCATTTATTAAGCGCTTACTATGTGCAAAGCACTGTTCTAAGCGCCGGGGAGGTTACAAGGTGAAAGAAAAATAAAATTCGGCAACAGGGACAATCCCCACCCAACGACGGGTTCGCAGTCTACCGCTCCCATCAAGCCACCAAGTCTGGCTGACGTCTTTGGTTCGGGTTGATAATAATGATGATAATAATTAGTATTCCCAGGTGTGGAAAGCCTACTTGTAATAACAATAATAATAATGATGGCATTTATTAAGCGCTTACTATGTGCAAAGCACTGTTCTAAGCACTGGGGAGGTTATAAGGTGAAAAATAAAATAAAATTCGGCAACAGAGAGACAATCCCCACCCAACGACGGGTTCGCAGGCTACCGCTCCCATCAAGCCACCGAGTCTGGCTTGATAATAATGATAATATTACTGATATTGATAATATCAACATCAGGATATTATCAGGTTGATAATAATGATAATAATGATAATGATAATAATAATTATTATTCCCAGGTGCCTACTTGTATTTCCCAAGCGCTTAGTACAGTGCTCTGCACACAGTAAGCGCTCAATAAATACGACTGAATGAAGGAAAGCCGGGCGGCCAGACGGGCCCTGTCGGCCCCACCCACCCCACCGAATCCCGGGTGCGAGACACGGACTGTCGGCTGGTCCCGGTGTCGACGGGACAGTCGGCGGAGAGCTCTGCTACCAGCGGGTCCGACGGCGGTCGCCCCGGTTCTTCAAAAACGGCGAGGTTGGGGGGATTTGGCGTCCGCGGTTATGTTCCTGTACAGTGCTCTGCACATAGTAAGCGCTCAATAAATACGATTGATGATGATGATGGTGGGGGTACCGAGAGATGCCCGGTATCCGAGAAGCAGCGTGGCTCACTGGAAAGAGCCCGGGCTTTGGAGTCATTCATTCATTCATTCAATTGTATTTATTGAGTACTTACTGTGTGCAGAGCACTGTACTAAGCGCTCAGAGGTCATGGGTTCAAATCCCGGCTCCGCCACTTGTCAGCTGGGTGACTCTGGGCAAGTCACTTCACTTAATTAATAATGGCATTTATTACGCGCTTACTATGTGCAAGGCACTGTTCTAAGCGCTGGGGAGGTTACAAGGTGATCAGGTTGTCCCCCAGGGGGCTCACAGTCTTCATCCCCATTTTCCAGATGAGGGAACTGAGGCCCAGGGAAGTGAAGTGACTTGCCCAAAGTCACCCAGCTGACAATTGGCGGAGCTGGGGTTTGAACTCATGACCTCGGACTCCAAAGCCCGGGCTCTTTCCACTGAGCCGCGCTGCTTCTCGTCTCTGGGCCTCAGTTCCCTCATCTGTCAAATGGGGATATGAAGACTCTGAGCTCCCCGTGGGACAACCTGATCACCTTGTAACCTCCCCAGCGCTTAGAACAATGCTTTGCAAATAGTTAGCGCTTAATAAATGCAACTATTATTATTATTATTATTATTAACTTCTCTGGGCCTCAGTTCCCTCATCTGTAAAATGGGGATTAAAACTGTGAGCCACCCCATGGGACAACCTGATCACCTTGTAACCTCCCCAGCACTTACAACAGTGCTTTGCACATCGTAAGTGCTTAATAAATGCCATGATTATCATTACTATTATTATTATTATTATTATTATTATTATGTGTGGGTGGTCCTGCCGTGCCCTCCACGCCCTCCCGGGGGAATGAAGCTGGCACCTCCGGGGGCCAAACTCAGGCCAGGCTCAGCAGGGGCCTCTGGACCGTAAGCTCGCTCTTGTCTATCTTGCCACCGTCTCAATCAATCAATTGTATTTATTGAGCGCTTACTGTGTGCAGAGCACTGTACTAAGTGCTTGGGAAGTCCAAGTTGGCAACATACAGAGACGGTCCCGACCCAATAGTGGGCTCACAGTCTAGAAGGGGGAAGGGCTCACAGTCTAGTCTCGCCCGCATCCCACCTCTGGCCTGGAACGCCCTCCTTCCAAGCGCTTAGTACAGTGCTCTGCACACCGCAAGTGCTCAATACATACGATTGAATGAATGAATAGAAAGCAGATAATCTCTCCCCCCACTTCAAAACCTTATTGAAGGCCCGTCTCCTCCAAGAAGCCTTCCCTGACTAAGCCCTGCGCTCCCCTTCTCCCACTCCCTCCTGTGCTGCTCTTACTTGCTCCTTCATTCATCCTCCCAACTCCGCGGCATCTATGTAATAACAATAATAATGATGGCATTTATTAAGCGCTTACTATGTGCAAAGCACTGTTCTAAGCGCTGGGGAGGTTACAAGGAGACCAGGTTGTCCCACGGGGGGCTCACAGTCTTAATCCCCATTTTACAGATGAGGTACCTGTTTCACAGAGAAGTGAAGTGACTTGTCCAAAGTCACCCAGCTGATGCTATGTACATACCTGTAATTTCTCTATTTATTTATATTAACGTCTGCCTCCCCCCGAGGATATGAACTCGTTGTGGGCAGAAATGTGTTGTTATACTGTACTCTTTCCAGCGCTTTGTACAGTGCTTTGCACACAGTAAGTGCTCAATAAAATACGACTGTCTGACAATGAATAAGCTCACTGTGGGCAGGGAATGTGTCTGTTTTATTGTTGCACTGTCTTCTCCCAAGTGCTCAGCACACGGTAAGCGCTCAGTAAATACGATCGGCCGACCGAACGGACCGCGGCTGCCGCAGGGCAATAAAATGCCGGTTAAGGGCCGGTAGTCTAGTGATTAATGTAGCACGATCAAGCTTGAGATTTTTAAACTGTTTGGGGAAGAGAGGATACCGCCTTATTCTCCAGATAAGCTATATCTGTCACCTACATTTAATAGCACCTGTATATATGTTTGTACATATTTATTACTCTATTTATTTTACTTGTACATATCTATTCTATTTATTTTCTTTTGTTAGTATGTTTGGTTTTGTTCTCTGTCTCCCCCTTTTAGACTGTTGGGTAGGGACTGTCTCTAGATGTTGCCAACTTGGACTTCCCAAGCGCTTAGTACAGTGCTCTGCACACAGTAAGCGCTCAATAAATACGACTGGTGATGATGATGAACAGCTGCCATTTGCCAAGAGCACATTCCAGCGACAACTGCTTCTGGCCTAGTTGAGACGGATGATATTAAAGTGGGTGAATTTCCCTAGCCCATTAGTACCGCAGTAATAATAATAATAATAATGATGGCATTTGCTAAGCGCTTACTATGTGCCAAGCGCTGTTCTAAGCACTGGGGGGATACAAGGTAATCAGGTTGTCCCACATGGGGCTCACAGTCTTCATCCCCATTTTACAGATGAGGTACCTGAGGCACAGAGAAGTGACTTGTCCAAAGTCACCCAGCTGACAAGTGGCGGAGCCGGGATTTGAACCCATGACGTCTGACTCCAAGCCCGGGCTGCTCCCACCGAGCCACACTGCTTCTCTAATAGTAACCTAATAGCACCTGTGCTCTGAATTAAAGCGCTCAATAAATACCATTGACTGACCAACTGATTTTCAGAGCCGTGATCTTTCCTTAGCCTGAGATTTTGCAAGGAAGCGGTCCTTCCATTCTCCCCAGACAGAGAGGGAGAATTCACACCCCAGTTTTCTGGAGAGAAAAGCCAAGAGGTCCTTTCTCCCAGAAGAAAAATCACCACCTTGAGGCATAGTCTGTTAAATGAGCTTTAAAGGCAATATCATTTCTGAACCCCCCCCCAGCTCCAAAGCCAAATTTATCCCTTCCTCTTCAACCGGCTCGGTAGCAGGGCGCATATCGAGATCATTTTTACGCCCTCCTGAGTTGGGGTCCCGTACGTCAGATGGTACGGTCAACGGACTACCCGGAAACTGACAGGAAACCTGATCTTGACAAGGTCACGGATGATGTTACCGAAAACAGCCATTTCGGCCCGCTGGTATTCATAAAATATCACTCGTCCTGCCAGAACCGAACAGGACACCCTCAAACAGGTACGATCTGCTTATACTTCAGTGTTGATTTACCTAGACGGCAGCTCGTATAGTCTAAACTTCAAACAGACTCACTGATAACGGGTTTCGGACTACAAATGCACTATCTGCGACATCAGAAGAACCCCCTTCCCTCTTTCCAACCCCCACACGGGTCTCAACTTTTCACTGCGGGGGAAATCAAGAGCCCATTTTGGTCATTTCCACGGTCCGGAAAGACGCCAGATAAACAGGTTGGATAAAGTCCTTTGTCCGCAGGGAGCTCGCAGTCTACCTAGGATGGAGAAGGATTTAATTCCCATTTTACAGGTGAGGGCACAGAGAAGTGACGTGACTCGTCCAAGGGGTCACATAGCAGATGAGTGGCAGAGCCGGAATTTGAACCCAGGCCCTCGTTCCTCCCATTAGGTCAAGCTGCTTTTCTGACATTATTCCGACAAGGCAAATCTCTCTGGGCTCGGCGCGCCACATTATCAACACAACTGTGCCCCTGGCATCAGAATAGGCATGGGCAGGGGACGTGTCTGCTCATTTTGTTGCATTATACTCTCCCAAGCGCTTAGTACAGTGTTCTGAATAAAGTAAGCACTGAATATATACCGCTGACTGACTTGATCATCAGAGCATGATCTTTCCTCAGCCTGAGATTTTGCAAGAATGCAATCCTTCCATGATAGAACTGGGACAGGGAGAAAGACGGATGGAGATCAAGATTAGCTTGACCTAGTGGGAGGAACGGGGACATGGGTTCAGCCTGCAACAGGTATTTCAAACTTCCTCTCCATCCAAACTGCTACGACCCTTAATAGAATCACTCATCCTATTCCATCTGGAGGACTGCATCGGCCTCCTGTCTCTCCCGACTCCAGTCCACACCGCACTCTGCTGCCCGGATCATTTTGCTACAAAACCGTTCGCTCAAAAGACTGCAGTGCCCGTCCGCCTTCCCATCAGACAGAAACTCCTCACCGTTGTCTTTAAAGCAGTCCACCACGTTGCCCCCTCCTACCCCTCGCTTCTCTCCTTCTACGACCCAGCCCGCACACTCTAATGCTCCTCTAATGCTAATCTTCTCACTGTGCCCCAATCTCGCCGCCAACTCCTCACCCATGGAGTTGTTAGTATGTTTAATACTAACATATTAGTATTAATATTAGTATTAATACTAACATATTAGCATTAGAGTATAATGCTCCTCTAATGCTAATCTTCTCACTGTGCCTCAATCTCGCTCGCCAACTCCTCACCCAGGCCCCGGGCCTGGAAAGCCCTCCCTCCTCAAATCCGACAGAGGATTCCTCTCCCCTGACTTCAAAGCCTTACTGAGGGCGCATCACCTCCAAGAAGCCTTCCCAGACTTAGCCCCTCTTTTCCTCTTCCTCCACTCCCTTCCGTGTTGCCCTGGCTTGCTCCCTTTGTTATCCTACCTCCTCCCAGCTCCACAGACCTTATAAAAGTCCCAGCATTATCCAATTCATGCTCTCTCCAAAGACCTTCTGGGAAACAAATGGGTGGGTCAACTAGTATTTCCTTAACTGGGCCGTGTATTTTCCCTCCACACATTTTTTTACAATTCCATGAACAGCATTCCCTGGATGTTTGAGTTATTGGGATACTAAAAGGGATATGAAAAGACCAAGCAAGAGTGTACCCAGCTAAGCCACTATCTCCAAAGACACAACAGTCACAGCAAGTTACCGTCTGTCGTCTTCTTTAATTCAGCCTTCAGGTTTTCCACGTCCTTCGCCAGTTTTTGATTTTCATCATCCCCTCTGCCATTTCTGGTCGCTATCTGTGACGGAACAGATTCGGAGGAACAAGAACTTTGATTAATACATTTGCTAATGATCTGTACAAACACAGCCCTTTCACCGTGAACCATCTTCAGTCTCTACAGACACCGACCACGGTATCTGATGGTTTGGGATGGATAAGGCCGGGAGGGATTATCCGGGTTGTTGGAATCTCTTCTTTTGCGTCATTTCACTGTTCATTGGCGCCTTCGCCGGAAGGAGGTGAAGAGAGGAGCTAAAACCTGAACCAATCTAGGCCGTTACCGCTCCCAATTTCAAGAGAAGCGAGAGGAGGAGGAATCCGAGAGCTTTCCTACTCCCCATCTTCTCTCCAGAGCCTCCTTTCCCCTACACTACACTAGGTCGGGCAAAGAATAGAGTGGCCAATTCATTTATTCCTTAAACCTATTGTAAACTTGTATCCTCCCGCCGGCTAAATCGACCACAAGTGGAGGGAAACTCCATTTCCAACAATCTCAACGGGATCTCGATGCAAAAACTTGTACTAAAAAGAATTAAGTGATTGATAGGAAAGGGAAAGAAACCCTTCTCTAAGGGGTGTGGGTTCAGACCTGACTAGGTGCCAAGCACTAATCTGAGCCCTGAGGGAGAGATGAGGGAATAATAATCCGTCAGAGAAGCAGCGTTGCTCAGTGGAAAGAGCCCGGGCTTTGGAGTCAGAGGTTGTGGGTTCGAATCCCGGCTCCGCCACAAGTCTGCTGTGTGACCTTGGGCAAGTCACTTAACTTCTCTGAGCCTCAGTTACCTCATCTGTAAAAATGGGGACTAAAACTGTGAGCCCTACGTGGGAAACCTTGATCACACTGTATCCCCCCAGTGCTTAGAACAGTGCTTTGCACATAGTAAGTGCTTAAAAAATGCCATCATTATTATTATTATTAATAATAATCATTATCATCATCGTCGTTCAGAGTCTGAGAATCATTCAAAGTCATTAGTTCTCTGTCTCCCCCTTCTAGACTGTGAGCCCGCTGTTGGGTAGGGACTGTCTCTACGTGTTGCCGACCTGTACTTCCCAAGCGCTTAGTGCAGTGCTCTGCACACAGTAGGCGCTCAATAAATACAATTGATTGATTGATTGATTCAGAGGCCTTCCCAGACTGAGCCCCTTCCTTCCTCTCGCCCTCGTCCCCCTCTCCATCCCCCCATCTTACCTCCTTCCCTTCCCCACAGCACCTATATATATGTATATATGCTTGTACATATTTATTACTCTGTTTATTTATTTTACTTGTACATATCTATTCTATTTATTTTATTTTGTTAGTATGTTTGGTTTTGTTCTCTGTCTCCCCCTTCTAGACTGTGAGCCCACTGTTGGGTAGGGACTGTCTCTATGTGTTGCCGACCTGTACTTCCCAAGCTCTGCACACGGTAAGCGCTCAATAAATACGATTGATTGATTGTGGGGGGGGTTAATTGGGAATTATAAAGGACAGGTTACCCACTCAGGTCCTTGCTAGTGTTTACCGGGGTTATAGAATGCTTTTTTTCAGACCGACTGTCTCCGGTATCTGAAAAGTCTTTAACCGCCTCATTGAAAACCCAGTATCGATTTGTTCCCAGGCTGAAACCCCGGAGAGTCTTGACTGAGGACGTAAAAACAAGCTCGGCAGTCAACACGAGGCCAGTCTTTTGTCCTGACGCCCATCTTCTAACTGGGAGATAAAACAAAGGGAGCGACCCGAGAAGCCGGGCGGCTTCCCAAAACAGACGCAGAGCCGGACTCGGAAATTCGGCAGTTGCGTCGAAATCACTAGGCTACAGAGATGAGAATCCAGCCTGCTGCTTTTCAGAAATATGAAAAGAAGGTGTCGGAGGGGTGAAAAATGACACAGCAGGCCCCCGACTGAGCGAGGACACGGTGTTAAACGCACCTGTCTCTGATCCCTTAGACGTAGAGAAGCAGCGTGGCTCAGTGGAAAGAGCCCGGGCTTTGGAGTCGGAGCTCATGGGTTCGAATCCCGGCTCCGCCAATTGTCAGCTGGGTGACTTTGGGCAAGTCACTTCACTTCTCTGGGCCTCAGTTCCCTCATCTGTAAAATGGGGATTAATGTGAGCCCCCCGTGGGACATCCTGATCATCATGTAACCTCCCTAGTGCTTAAAACAGTAACTGACACATAGTAAACACTTAATAAAATACCATCATTATTATTATTATTATTCTCTCTACTGAAACAAACTGTGAGCCTGCCCCCACTGAGGGACGGGGACCGCGTCTACTTGCCGCCTGTATATTCTCTCCCAGCGCTCAGCACAATGCTCTGCCCTCACCCAGAAAGTGCTGAATAAATACCTCTTCTACTGCACAGGAGGAGGTGAGCTTAATAAACGCCATTATTATTATTATAAGTGCCAGACACTGTATTCAGAGCTGGGATGGATACAAGAAAATCAGGTTGGACAGAGTCCCCGTCCTATGTGGGGCTCCCAGTTTTAATCTCCTTTTCACAGACGAGGTAACTGTTAATAATAATAATGGTATTTTTTTTTAATGGTATTTGTTAAGCGCTTACTATGTGCAAAGCACTGTTCTAAGCGCTGGGAGGGGTTACAAGGTGATGAGGTTGTCCCATGTCGGGCTCACAGTCTTAATCCCCATTTTACAGATGAGGCGACTGAGGCTCAGAGAAGTTAAGTGACTTGCCCAAGGTCACACAGCAGACACGTGGCAGAGGCGGGATTCGAACCCATGCCCTCTGACTCCAAAGCCCGTGCTCTTTCCACTGAGCCACGCTGCTTCTCTTCTCTATTTGTTAAGCGCTTACTATGTGCAAAGCACTGTTCTAAGCGCTGGGGAGGTTACAAGGTAATCAGGTTGTTCCATGGAGGGCAGCACATTTTATTTGTACATATTTATTCTATTTATTTTATTTTGTTAATATGTTTTGTTTTGTTCTCTGTCTCCCCCTTCTAGACTGTGAGCCCGCTGCTGGGTAGGGACCGTCTCTATACGTTGCCGACTTGGACTTCCCAAGCGCTTAGTACAGTACAGTAAGCGCTCAATAAATACGACTGAATGAATGCATGAATGAATCCCCATTTTCCAGATCAATCAATCGTATTTATTGAGCGCTTACTACGTGCAGAGCACTGTACTAAGCGCTTGGGAAGCACAAATTGGCAACAGATGAGGTAACTGAGGCCCAGAGTGACCTGCCCAAAGTCACACAGCTGAGAGCTGGCGGAGCCGGGATTTGAACCCGTGACCTCTGACTCTTTCCACTGAGCCACGCTGCTTCTCCCTCTTACTTAGGCTGTGATCCCCATGTGGGACCTGTCTTATCATGTTTCTACTCCAGCGCTTGATACAGTGTTTGGCGCGTAGTAAGAGCTTAACGGGTTACCGCGATCATCATCGTCACTACGGCGCTCGACCCAAGAGGGGCAGAGACCATTTGGGGACAATCTGCCCAAAACCCCACGGCGACCTGCGGGTCTGTTTGCTGCTCATTAGATGATACACGATAGTGCTCTGCACACCGTAAGCGCTCAATAAATACGACTGCTTGATCATTAAAAATTAGGAGCATCCCGGGGTGACCCAGAGAGGCAGGGGTACAGCCAGAATCTGAACTCCTGACTTCCGAATGTATAATCCCGTTTGAACCCAAGGCCGTCGCCCCGGGGAAGCCCGAGGCCAGTCCCTTCGTACCTTTGCATATCCCGACTCTCAGATGCCGCAAAATTAAACCGCTTCAAAGGAAAACGACCCGGACAGGTCGTCACACACGTGATGGGTAAGCCCGGGGGGAAATATAAACACTCCACCTTTTGGGGGGAGATTTTTTTCCCCTGCTGCTTTGTTTCCCAGCCAGAAAAGCTTCCTTCTCCCTCGCTGTTACAAAAGCTTGGAGATTCCCGCTGACCAGGAAGTACCGGTAACAGTAACTATTTACGGTGGGATGAAAGAGGAAGTCAGTACCCATTTTAACTTTTCGTTCTCCTCCATGTAGCTTTTGGCAGCTTCACTGGCACCATCGGCTTGATTTTCCAGGGCTTTCTTGGCTGCCAGCTCTTTGGCCAGTTGAGTTATAAGGGTCACAGTCCGCCGCAACACGCTAAGAAACGGCAGGGGAATGAAGACAGAGTCAGAGCCAACACAGATTTCACCTTGACTCTACTTTTTTTTTTTTAAAGGCATCTATTAAGCGCTTACTATGTGCCAAACACTGTTCTAAGTGCTGGGGAGGTTACAAGGTGATCAGGTTGTCCCACGTGGGGCTTACAGTCCTCTACAGTGGACTGTGAGCCCACTGTTGGATAGGGGCCGCCTCTATATGTTGCCAACTTGTACTTCCCAAGCGCTTAGTACAGTGCTCTGCACACAGTAAGCGCTCAATAAATACATCTGATTGATTGATTGCTCAAGCTGGTTATCTACCAACACAGTATTGTACTCTCCCAAGTGCTCTGCACACAGTAAGCGCTCAATGAATACAGTTGGTTGGACGACTGATTATGCAGCTTCAGGTTCCCATTTTCAAACCCACTAACTATGAGCCCGTTTTTGCGTAGGGGCCGTCTTGATATTTTGCCAACTTGTACTTCCCAAGCGCTTAGTACAGTGCTCTGCACCCAGTAAGCGCTCAATAAATACGATTGATTGATTGCTCAAGCTGGTTATCTACCAACACAGTATTGTACTCTCCCAAGTGCTCTGCACACAGTAAGCGCTCAATGACTACAGTTGGTTGGATGACTGATTATGCAGCTTCAGGTTCCCATTATCAAACCCACTATGAGCCCGTTTTTGCGTAGGGGCCGTCTCGATATTTTGCCAACTTGTACTTCCCAAGCGCTTAGCACAGTGCTCTGCACACAGTAAGCACCCAATAAATACGATTGAGTGAATGAACGAATGCTCTGCACAGTGAGCGCTCCATAAATACGGTCGATTGATTGACTGATTACAGTCTTAACCCCCATTCTACAGAGGAGGGAACTGAGGCCCAGAGAAGCGAAGTGACTTGCCCAAAGTCACCCAGCTGACAGTTGGCGGAGCCAGGATTCGAACCCATGACCCCTGACTCCAAAGCCCGGGCCCTTTCCACTGAGCCACCCCGCTGCTACTTGACAGTCTATTAGCAGAGTCGGTTTTGGCCTCGTGGCTTCGATTTGGGTGTGCTCACCCACGGATTGACGGCGGGCACGAAAACGTAACACTGCGGGCAGCTCGGCAGCGTCCCGGGCAGAGCGGGTGGGAGGCTATCGAGTACCCAAAATAGCATCCAATTCAGATGGAGGCTGAAAAATCCCCCCAGTTCCCGGTTAACTGGATGGTTAACCGGGAACGCAAGCGCGATTCCATATTATCCTGGCACACGGGGAAGCGCTCTCGGCCTCGGCTGCCTAAGCGGGGTTTCAAGGGCTGTGCGCTACCACCTTCGGCTGAAACGACAACCGGTAAACGCTATTTAGAGAATGGGGGATTAAGGCTGTGAGCCCCACGTGGGACAACTTAATCACCTTGTATCCCCCCGCAGCGCTTAGAACAGTGCTCTGCACATAGTAAGCGCTTAACAAATTACTCTATTTATTACTCTATTTATTTATTTTACTTGTACCTATCTATTCTATTTATTTTATTTTGTTAGTATGTTTGGTTTTGTCCTCTGTCTCCCCCTTCTAGACTGTGAACCCACTGTTGGGTAGGGACTGTCTCTATATGTTGCCAGCTTGTACTTCCCAAGCGCTTAGTACAGTGCTCTGCACACAGTAAGCGCTCAATAAATACGATTGATTGATTGATTGATTAACAAATGCCATCATTATTATTTAGAGAAGCAGCGTGGCTCACGGAAAAAGAGCCCGGGCTCTGGAGTCAGCGGTCACGGGTCCAAGTCCCGGCTCCGCCGCTCATCAGCTGGGTGACTTTGGGCAAGTCGCTTCTCTGGGCCTCAGTTCCCTCACCTGGAAAATGGGGATGAAGACTGTGAGCCCCCCCGTGGGACCTCCCCAGTGCTTAGAACAGTGCAGTAGGCGCTTAATAAATGCCGTCATTATTACTATTTAGAAACCGGGCGTCGGCGTGGCCTAGTGAATCGGGCACGGGCGTGGGAATCAGGAGGACATGGGTTCTAATTCCGGCTTTGCCACTTGTCTGCCGTGCGGCCTTGGGCAAATCGCCAAGTCGCTCGAGTTCTCCGGGCCTCAATTACCTCCTCTGTGAAATGGGGATTAAGACTGCGAGACCCAGGTGGGACAGGGACTGTGTCCAACCCAATTTGCTTGTAACCACCCCAATGTCTGGCACATATTAAGTGCTTAAGAAGTACAATTATCATCATCATCACCATTATCATCTGATTTCTCGGAAAAAGTCACGTGGTTTCCATTAACCACGATTCGAGGCTTTCACGGCACACGGCAGGCATCGGTTTGGAGGCTTTCGTATTTTTTGAATCGGCGTTTCGGACCGTTTTGGGCAGGGAACACATCTGTCGACTCTGTTATATTGGATTCACCCGAGCGCTGAGTACAGCGCTGTGCACGCAGTAAGCGCTCAATGAATACCACCGATGAATTGATTCACTTACAGCCACAGAAATAAGCAGAATCCAGAAATGAAAAGATTTCTTTGGGATCTAAAGAGTTTCATCTGCATGTGCTCATATGCGCCAGGGTTGATAGAACTCTTCTCCGCTCCATGTCTGGAGGAATATTTCCTGACTTCTCTCACAGCATCTGTAAGGAGAAAAGAAAAATGACCCATTTTTGGTTCTTTGAGGATCCTTTAAAATATGTGGATTTTATTTTTGTTTAAAAAAAAAAATAAAGTTCCTTGAGGACAAGGACCAAGTTCTGAATTCAGCACCACGAAGGCCAAGGATGTTAAATGAATACGTGTTGCCTGGCAGAGTAAGTTGCTCAACTGATGTTTTCGGGAGATGAAGAATCAATCAATCGTATTTATTGAGTGCTTACTGTGTGCAGAGCACTGTACTAAGCGCTTGGGAAGTACAAGTTGGCAACATACAGAGACAGTTCCTACCCAACAGTGGGCTCACAGTCTAGAAGAAGAGGTAAGGATGCTACCTCTGAGGTGAAGGGGAGAGGGACAGGGAGAAGAGAAAGAGCAGTGGAGATGAGTTAGTCGGTCAATCATATTTAATGAGCGCTTACCGCGTAAAGAGCACTGTACTACACGCTTAGGAGAGAACGGTATAACAGTGATACATTCCCTGCCCACCGCAAGCTTAGTCTAGATCATCACTCCTACAGCTTTCATTCATTCATTCATTCATATTTATTGAGCGCTTACTGTGTGCAGAGCACTGGACTGAGCGCTTGGGAAGTCCAAGTCGGCAACACATAGAGACGGTCCCTACCCAACAGTGGGCTCACAGTCTAGAAAGGGGAGACAGACAACAAAACAAAACCTATTAACAAAATAAAATAGAATACGTACAAATAAGAGTAATAAATACGTACAAACATATATACAGCTTTATTCATTCATTCATTCAATCGTATTTATTGAGCGCTTACTGTGTGCACAGCACCGTACTAAGCGCTTGGGAAGTCCCAGTTGGCAACATCTAGAGACGGCCCCTACCCGACAGCGGGCTCACAGTCTAGAAGGGGGAGACGGACAACGAAACAAAACACGTAGACAGCTTTGTGGGCTGCCTGGCTCTCTTCAGGAAGAAAGGGGTCAGCCAGAAGCTTGGGCCACAGCAGATTTTCGGGCTTCAACGCTCCTACAGCCCCAACCTCAGGGAACGGTCCCTTATGGAGCCCTGGCCTTCATCCAGGTGTGTCAGTGGGTCTGCCTCTTCAGCCCCAAGAATGTGTGTTTGTGTGTGGATGGCCGCACCCCAACCCAAATCGAGCATTAATTCGGTGCAATGAGCACCAAGGATGCTGAGTCCCCATTGCCTGACGGAGCGGGCGCTCAACAGATGTCTTCTGAAGACGCGGCGGCGGCAGATTTCCCCAAGCCACCTTGCCCGGGATGCCCAGCCTGGAGAGGAGTGGTGGCCGCTGAGTCTGTCGCTCCTGCAACTCCTTGGGCTGTCTCCAGGAAGGAGGGGTTCAGCCAATAATTTGAGTGGCAAGTTGGAGCCTTATCAGCCCGACTCCTTTTCAATCAATCAATCAATCAGTCGTATTTATTGAGCGCTTACTATGTGCAGAGCACTGTACTAAGCGCTTGGGAAGTACAAATTGGCAACACATAGAGACAGTCCCTACCCAACAGTGGGCTCACAGTCTAAAAGGGGGAGACAGAGAACAGAACCAAACATACCAACAAAATAAAATAAATAGGATAGAAATGTACAAGTAAAATAAATAAATAAATAAATAAATAAATAGAGTAATAAATATGTACAACCATATATACATATATACAGGTGCTGTGGGGAAGGGAAGGAGGTAAGATGGGGGGATGGAGAGGGGGAGGAGGGGGAGAGGAAGGAAGGGGCTCAGTCTGGGAAGGCCTCCTGGAGGAGGTGAGCTCTCAGCAGGGCCTTGAAGGGAGGAAGAGAGCTAGCTTGGCGGAGGGGCAGAGGGAGGGCATTCCAGGATCCCCCTCTGGATCCTTCTTACCCTGCACAAGGCTGCAGATCTTCTTCCTGCGAGCGACAATCTCACTGGGAGGTGCACAGAGAGGATTAAAATCATCATCATCATCATCATCATCAATCGTATTTATTGAGCGCTTACTGTGTGCAGAGCACTGTACTAAGCGCTTGGGAAGTACAAATTGGCAACATATAGAGACAGTCCCTACCCAACAGTGGGCCTCACCGTCTAAAAGGGGGAGACAGAGAAACAAAACCAAACCTACTAACAAAATAAAAAAAATAGAATAGATATGTACAAGTAAAATAAATAAATACATAAATAGGGTAATAAATACGTACAAGCATAGACTATGTACTATTGTACTTCCCAAGTGCTTAGTTGTACTTCCCAAGCGCTTAGTACAGTGCTCTGCACACAGTAAACGCTCAATAAATACGATTGATGAATATGTACAAGTAAAATAAATAGAGTAATAAATACGTACAAACATATATACATATGACTCTAAAGCCCAGGCTCTTTCCACTGAACCACTGAATGAATGAATGAGTAAAATCCTAAATCGACCGGATCTCCGACCGTGGGGCTGGGGATGCTTGGATGCCTTCCTCCACGGTAAATCAACCACTCAATCTACGGCATTTGAGCCCTTCCTCTGGGCAGAGCGCGGCCCGAAACATTTGGAGGAGCGCAATACGAGAGGGTTGGCAATCCCTGCAACCTCCATGGGAGAGAAAGACGCGAAAAGAAATTGCAGGTGCGGCGGTTAGGGAAGGGGTTGGGAGATGACTAGGGTGACGACTCAGATGCTTGGGTGACGCCGGGGAGGGACTAGAGTGGGAGAGACAAGAGACTGATCGGGGAAGACCTTCAGGAGGGGGTGTGATTTCAGTAGGAATTTGACGACAGGGAGAGTAGTACGACCTTAACAACTCTCGCTACATCCCCAAATTCCCATCCAGCAACGCACTTCTGAATTCACCTAAACCCTTCTTCAACTTTCAAGCCAACTTGTACTTCCCAACTGCTAAGTACAGTGCTCTGCACACAGTAAGCGCTCGATAAATACAACTGAATGAATGAATGAAGCACAGATTTTCAGGCTGCAGAACTTCCATTAATAATAATAATAATAATAATAATGACGGTATTTTCTAAGCGCTTCCTACGTGCAAATTCCACGTGCGTACCCCCTGCTACTTGAAGACGGATTTTCATTTGCTGATTTTGAACCTGCGGTCCCTGAGCTTCAGAGAAGCAGCGTGGCTCCGTAGAAAGAGCCCGGGCTTTGGAATCAGACGTCATGGGTTCAAATCCTGGCTCCGCCAACTGTCAGCTGTGTGACTTTGGGCAAGTCGCTTCACTTCTCTGGGCCTCAGTTCCCTCATCTGTAAAATGGGGATTAAAACTGTGAGCCCCCCGTGGGACAACCTGATTCATTCACTCATTCAATCGCATTTATTGAGCGCTTACTGTGTGCAGAGCACTGTACTAAGCGCTTGGGAAGTACAAGTTGGCAACATATAGAGAGTGTCCCTACCCAGCAGCGGGCTCATAGTCTAGAAGGGGGAGACAGACAACAAAACATATTAACAAAATAAAATAAATAGAATAAATATGTACAAATAAAATAACCTTGCAACTTCCCCGGCGCTTAGAACAGTGCTTGCACATAGTAAGCGCTTAACAAATACCATCATCATTATTATTATTCAGAGGATTTCCCTTAATTTTTGTGTTGTGGGATTTGGGGAGCCCTGCAACCTTTTGTCTTTCCAGAGTGAAGAGCCCTACCCTTCTTTGTGGTCTACGCTCACCAGGAAGATTTTCCCGCTCTCCACTGATTCCCAGTTCTACTGGCTTTTGGAAATTGCAGCAACCAGAACGGCACCAGTATTCCAGATGCAGGAATAGCAGGGTTATATAATGGTAGAGAAGCAGCACGCTCTCACCCCAGCTTCACCGCTCGTCGGCTGTGTGACCTTGGGGAGGTCACTTTGCTTCTCCCTCATCTGCAAAACGGGGATTCAATACCTGTTCTCCTTCCTACTCCAAGAGCCCTCCGTGGGACTTGATTACGCTGTATTTGTCAATCAATCAATCAATCGTATTTATTGAGTGCTTACTACGTGCAGAGCACTGTACTAAGCGCTTGGGAAGTACAAACTGGCAACATCTAGAGACAGTCCCTACCCAACAGTGGGCTCACAGTCTAAAAGGGGGGAGACAGAGAACAAAACCAAACATACTAACAAAATAAAATAAATAGAATAGATATGTACAAGTAAAATAAATAAATAGAGTAATAAATATGTACAAACATATATACATATATACAGGTGCTGTGGGGAAGGGAAGGAGGTAAGATGGGGCGGATGGAGAGGGGGACGAGGGGGAGAGGAAGGAAGGGGCTCAGTGTGGGAAGGCCTCCTTGTCAGCACTTTGTTGTGTGCTTAACACAGAGTAAGGGCTTAACAAACCACAGTTATCATTATTATCGATTTCCCCTCAACTTTAGGAAAGAAATCTTCTTGCAGTTCAACCAATGGTTTTTACACACTGCTCTACATGCTGCACTAAGCGCTTGGGAAAGCCCAGTACGAAAACAGGAAATCTGCCCTCAAGGAGCTTCTAGCGATCACACTGAGCGCTTACTACATGCAGAGCCCTGTACTAAGCATTTGCCGGACCTTGGACTACCACTACGAGATTGGAGATTTCCCTATTCACTCCCTTTTCCAGGTCGTTTAATTATTTGCTGGAAGCCTTTTGTGTGGAACCTGGAGAGAGAAGCTCACTGACTTTTCCAACAAGTTAAATGGGACCCAAAGTCCCCCAACTGAATCCAAGTCACCTTTCCCACACCATGTTGGGGTTTTCCTAAGCGCTTTGATGGTAAATCAATCCTAGCGATTTGTCACATAGACACGTGAAACTCACCAACCTCTGGAATCTTTCTTTTAGGAGGGAATGATACCCGAAACCAGGCAGGCCTCCGGTTCATTCATTCATTCAATCGTATTTATTGAGTGCTTACTGTGTGCAGAGCACTGTACTAAGCGCTTGGGAAGTCCACTGGCAGATTCCAATACTTGATAACACACGTCGGCCAGTTCTGTGACTTTGCCACTGTGTTGTTTGAGGCTTCTCATAACAAGCTCCAGGGACTTGTTTATCCCTGATTTATAAAACATCATGTGAGGTCATCAGACTGAGAAGATCATCATCATCAATCGTATTTATTGAGTGCTTACTATGTGCAGAGCACTGCACTAAGCGCTTGGGAAGTACAAATTGGTGCTTGGGAAGAACAAATTGGACAACAAAACAGAAGATAGTTCCTCTGACCTCTCTCTTCCCAAAGAAACAACTTGGGGTGTGGGGGAATCTCCCAAACCTCCTCCTCAGCAAAGACCAATTTAAGAAAAAGAATCACTTTTACATTTTCAACCGAGTGGACGTTGCCATCATGATCACCCGGTGAGCCCGCTGTCGGGTAGGGACCGTCTCTCTATGTTGCCAACTTGTTCTTCCCCAGCGCTTAGTGCTCTGTACACAGTAAGCGCTCAATAAATACGATTGAATGAATGAATGAATACCGTGGCAGGTTTCCTGCCTTTGGCAAATTTGAAGAATTTTTAATTATAAACCTCGGCTTCCCATGGCCTTCATCTTAATCGGTCCACCTAATTTCCTGTCTGTCTTTACCCTGAACTCTTTAAAGACTTCTCAGTGGAAAGAGCCCGGGCTTTGGAGTCAAAGGTCATGGGTTCAAATCCCGGCTCTGCCAGTTGTCGGCCGTGTGACTTTGGGCAAGTCACTTCACTTCACCCTCATCCCCCTCTCCAACCCCCACATCTTACCTCCTCCCCTTCCCCACAGCACCTGTATATATGTATATATGTTTGTACATGTTTATTACTCTATTACAGGGAAGCAGCGTGGCTCAGTGGAAAGAGTCCGGGCTTTGGAGTCAGAGGTCACGGGTTCAAATCCCAGCTCTGCCAGTTGTCAGCTGTGTGACTTGGGCAAGTCACTTAACTTCTCTGTGCCTGTTACCTCATCTGTAAAATGGGGATTAAGACTGTGAGCCCCACGTGGGACAACCTGATCACCTTGTAACCTCCCCAGCGCTTAGAACAGTGCTTTGCACAGAGTAAGCGCTTAACAAATGCCATCATCATTATTATTACTATGTGCACAGCACTGTACTAGATTTTGAAAATGAACAATAAGAGCCTGGGTCAGCCTGGCTCATTCATTCATTCAATCATATTTATTGAGCGCTTACTGTGTGCACAGCACTGTACTAAGCGCTTGGGAAGTACAAATTGGCAACATATAGTACAAATTGGCAGCATGCTTGGGTACATACATGTAAATCAGGTTGGACATAGTCCCTGACCTAAAAGGGGGCTCACAGTCTTAATCCCCATTTTATAGATAAAGTAATTGAGGCCCAGAGAAATTAAATGACTTGCCCAAAGTCACACAGCTGGCAAGTGGAGCTTAGTACAGTGCTCTGCACACAGTACAGAGTACAGCTCGATGGAAAGAGTCCGGTCTTGGGAGTCAGAGGTCGTGGGTTCTAAATGCAGCTCTGCCACTTATCAACTGCGTGACTGTCGGCGAGTCGCTTAACTTCTCTGTGCCTCAGTTACCTCACCTGTTCTGTTTTGCTGTCCTTCTCGCCCTTCTAGACTGCGAGCCCGTTGTCGGGTAGGGACCGTCCTTAAATGTTGCCAACCTGTACTTCCCAAGCGCTTAGATCAGTGCTCTGCACACAGTAAGTGCTCAATAAATACGATTGATGATGATTAAGACTGTGAGCCTCACGTGGGACAATCTGATTACCTTAAATCTACACCAGTGCTTAGAACAGTGTTGGCACATAGTAAGCGCTTAACAAACACCATCATTATTATTATATCTTCACAAAAAACCAGGGTTTGGATTGGAGAATGCATTTTTTATTAGGGCAGGGGTTAAAAATCACTTAGTAACCTGGGTCAAGCCAACGCTAAAGTAGAGTTTGTCGTTGTAGCAGGGTGTTTGGGCAGAGTTGGGGTTAGGCTAGGAAGAAAAGGGCTGGATTTTAGATACTTTCCCCAAAAACACCACTGGGGAGAGAGCGAACCATATTGGGCAGTGGCGGGTGACTATGAAAAAGAGACACAGAGGTCGTTAGTGCAGCTCAGAAGTTAAAATTAGGACTGAAGAAACGTAGGGAAGGGAAGCAAGCAAGAAAGCCGAGAAGCAGTGTGGCCCAGTGGATAGCGCCCGGGCCTGGGAGACAGAAGGACCCGGGTTCTGATCCCGGCCCCGCCGCTTCTGTGCCGGGTGACCTTGAGCAAATGACTTCTCTTCTCCGTGCCTCAGTTCCCTCACCTGCAAAATGGGGATTCGATACCTGTCCTCGCCTCCTCCTCAGACTGGGACCTGATGATCTTGTATCTGCCCCAGCGTGTAGGACGAGGCTCGGACTAGAGTTAGCACTTAACGATGCCGCGATTATTATTATACCGCAAGGCAGAGCGTCTGGAAGGACAGAGGGCAGGCATTTACCGAGAGCTCACCTCCTCCAGGAGGCCTTCCCAGACTGAGCCCCTTCCTTCCTCTCCCCCTCGCCCCCCTCTCCATCCCCCACATCTTACCTCCTTCCCTTCCCCACAGCACCTGTATATATGTATATATGTTTGTACATATTTATTACTCTATTTATTTTACTTGTACATATCTATTCTATTTATTTTGTTAGTATGTTTGGTTTTGTCTCCCCCTTTTAGACTGTGAGCCCACTGTCGGGTAGGGACTGTCTCTATATGTTGCCAATTTGTACTTCCCAAGCGCTTAGTACAGTGCTCTGCACACAGTAAGCGCTCAATAAATACGATTGATGATGATGATGATCTGAAGAGGAAAATGGCCAGCTCCGGGCCATAACAAGCCCACGGCACCGTGGCCTAGCTGGGGCCTGATCCGTGATTTTGGATTCTATTTTACACCTCTCCATTCATTCATTCAATCGTATTTATTGAGCGCTTACTGTGTGCACAGCACTGTACTAAGCGCTTGGGAAGTACAGGTCGGCAACATATGGAGACGGTGCCTACCCAACAACGGGTCTAGAAGGGGGAGACAGACAACAAAACAAAACATGTAGACAGGTGTCAAAATCGTCAGAACAAATAGAATTAAAGCTAGATGCACATCATTAACGAAATAAAAAGAATAGTAAATATGTGATAGGTTGTTTCGATGGGAGGGACAAGATTGTTTCTGCATCTCACACTGATCATGTCTTTTCTCTTTAAGTATTGCGCATAAGCGGTATGAGATTAATGTTCTACAAATCTAACATGGCCTTCCAGCCATAAAAGTCATCATAGTGAAAAGAACCTGGACTTTGGAGTTAGAGGTCATGGGTTCAAATCCCGGCTCCGCCACCCGTCGGCTGTGTGACTTTGGGCAAGTCACTTCACTTCTCTGTGCCTCAGTTACCTCACCTATAAAATGGGGATTAAGACTGTGAACCCCACGTGGGACAACCTGATCACCTTGTGACCTCCCCAGTGATTAGAACAGTGCTTTGCACATAGTAAGCGCTCAATAAATGCCATCATTATTATTATTATTACTATTCTACAACTGCACTGTAGTTATTTACTTGACTGAATCTTGACAGCATGACAACACCATACTACAATCAATCAATCGTATTTATTGAGTGCTTACTATGTGCAGAGCACTGTACTAAGCGCTTGGGAAGTACAAATTGGCAACATATAGAGACAGTCCCTACCCAACAGTGGGCTCACAGTCTAAAAGTCACAGTCTACTACAATCAGAGAAGCCGCATGGCTCAGTGGAAAGAGCACGGGCTTTGGAGCCAGGGGTCGTGGGTTCGAATCCCAGCTCTGCCAACTGTCAGCTGTGTGACTTTGGGCAAGTCACTTCACTTCTCTGGCCCTCAGTACCCTCATCTGGAAAATGGGGATGAAGACTGTGAGCCCCCCGTGGGACAACCTGATCTCCTTGTAACCTCCCCAGAGCTTAGGACAGCGCTTTGCGGGGTCGCGCCTGGAGAGTTTCCAGGTCTCTACCAGTCTCGACTACGGGAGGGAGGGTCAAGCGGAGGCCCGTCCATCCCATTCCTAGTTTGGGCAGTGGAAGGCAGTCTGCTACAAGCGCTTAGTACAGTGCTCTGCACACAGTAAGCGCTCAATAAATACGATTGATGATGATGCTACAAGTCAAGATTCCCCTGTGCTGGTAAGAAGCAGCATGGGAGAGAGTCAAGAGCAGAGACTCAAGTTTAATGTGTGGAAGGAGGCAATGGTATTTTGACCAAGAAAACTTTACAGAGACGCTACCAGAAGGACCGCAGATGGAGAGTGGGGCGATCGGGGAGAGATGTGTCCATGGCATCGCTGTAGGTCGAAGATGACTCGATGGCGTGAGACAAAAAAAAAGCTTTATACCGCTCCTAAAGGATATCATCTCTGGGAACGGAGAGTTCGCTTACTGCAGGCTGAAGTCAAGGGGTGGCAATAATGAATTAGTCGTCTGGGAAGTTGGGGTCAAGAAAGAGCAGGGAGTGAGAGTAATTCAAGTAAATACAGGCAAGTATGGGGAAGAAGAAAGGGCAGGCCAGCGGTGGACTGAGAAACAGCCTGACGACAAGCCTAGGAGTGCCCAGGCAAAGATCTACCGAACAAGGGAATTACAGTCCGCTCTTTGAAAAATGCTTGCAACCGAAATCTGGATTTTTATCATCATCAATCATCATCAGTCGTATTTATTGAGTGCTTACTGTGTGCAGAGCACTGTACTAAGCGCTTGGGAAGTACAAACTGGCAACATATAGAGACAGTCCCTACCCAACAGTGGGCTCACAGTCTAAAAGGGGGAGACAGAGAACAAAACCAAACATACTAACAAAATAAAATAAATAGAATAGATATGTACAAGTAAAATAAATAAATAAATTTTCATTTATTTATTTATTTATTATTTATTTATTTATTTGAATTTTTAGTGTTCAGCACGTTCAAAAGAAAGCAAGATAAAAGCTGGTGTTCTCTGAATCCCGAAGGAGCGGTTTTCTACTTACCAAGAAACAGAACAATCAATAGGATTATGATGGTAAGAAAAGCCTTGTTCCAAAAACTTGCAATTTTCCCCCAGAGTGGGAACAGAAAAATCTTCTGCCATCTGTAAAACAACATTATTGTAAGAATGAGGGGAAAAAGGGAGTAGGACGTTTAGTTCAACGGTTAATACCTGTACCTCTGCACTGACTATTGAACGCTAACGTTTACGTGAATTTAAACACAGCTCTGAGATTTCAACGGGGCCCTTAAATACCACAACGGCCCTTCAAAAATACAATTAGGCTTTTGCTCAACATGACTTTCTCTAACTCGTTTCACGGCCTTTAAGAGGTCTACACACAACCTGATGATAAAATATTGAAAACGAGTCGACGCGAAAAATCGAGATATTGTATTAGTTGCTGTTGGCTTGGGGCTTTGAAGATCCCCTCCCCCAGTAAACTTAGAAGACAACACTGACAGTGGAAAAAAATCAGTTGTATTTATTTAGCGCTTAGGGTGTGCAGAGCACTGTACTAAGCGTTTGGGAGAGTACAATATAACAGAGTTGGTAGACATGTTTCCTGCCCACAGCGAGGTTACGGTCTTGACAAAAAGACGCAAGTTGCAGGCCTACTGTGAGCGCTTAGTACAGGGCTCTGCATACAGTAAGCGCTTAATAAATATGATTGAATGAAGATGCCATTGAGTTTTGCCTCATTTGGAGGGATGAATCTTTTGCTGTCCCCATTTGGCAAGCTTTTCAGCTGGCAGGGCACTCTGTTTTCATTCATTCAATCACAGCCAACAGCGGGCTCACAGTCTAGAAGGGGGAGACAGACAACAAAACAGAACATATTAACAAAATAAAATAAATAGAATAAATATGTACAAGTAAAATAGAGTAATAAATACGTACAAACATATATACAGGTGTTGTGGGGAGGGGAAGGAGGTAAGGCGGGGGGGGACAGGGAGGGGGAGAATGGAGGGGGGACCAAGTCAGAGCTGACCAAATCAAGTCCCTTCAGAGGAGCCCTGAAGACTAAGGGCAATTCATCAAAAGAACATTCACAAGTCGAGGCATCGCTAGTTCGAATGACATATTAAAAGATGATTAATGAAATTTTAAGATTTTTTTTTAAGCAGGTATTTGTGAAGCGCTTACCACGTGCACACAGTAAGCGCTCAATAAATACAATTGAATGAATTGGCAATAATTCATAATTATAATTCATAATAATAATAATGGGCGCTGGGGTAGATACAAGCTAATCAGGTTGATGATGATGATGACGATGGCATTTATTAAGCGCTTACTAGGTGCAAAGCACTGTTCTGAGCGCCGGGGAGGTTACAAGGCGATCAGTAGGGCTATGAAGGACAGCAAAACAGAACAGATGAGGTAACTGAGGCACAGAGAAGTTAAGCGACTCGCTGACAGTCACGCAGTTGATAAGTGGCGGAGCCGCAATTAGAACCCACGACCTCTGTCTCCCAAGACCGGCCTCTTGCCATCGAGCCAGGCTGATCCAGGCTCTTATTGTTCATTTTCAAAATCTAGTACAGCGCTGTGCACATAGTAATAATAATGATAATAATAATAATGATGGCATTTGTGAAGCGCTTACTCTGTGCAAAGCACCGTTCTAAGCGCTGGGGAGGTTACAAGGTGATCAGGTTGTCCCACGGGGGGCTCACAGTCTTAATCCCCATTTTCCAGATGAGGTCACTGAGGCCCAGAGAAGTGAAGTGACTTGCCCAAAGTCACACAGCTGACAAGTGGCGGAGCCGGGGTTTGAACCCACGACCTCTGACCCCAAAGTCCGTGCTCTTTCCACTATTATACTATGGCGGATGTGCGGAGGGAGGGCATTCTATTTATTTTATTTTGTTAATATGTTTTGTTTTGTTCTCTGTCTCCCCCTTCTAGACTGGGAGCCTGCTGTTGGGCAGGGACCGCCTCTATATGTTGCCAACTTGGACTTCCCAAGGGCTTAGGACAGTGCTCTGCACACAGTAAGCGCTCAATAAATACGATTGATTGATTCTGGGACAGGGGGAGGACGGGGGCCGGGCGAGGATGAGGTCCGGGCGAGGATGAGGCCCGGCGAGGAGGTTAGCGGCGGCAGAGGAGTGGAGGGTGCGGGCTGGGCCGGAGAAGGAGAGAAGGGAGGTGAGGGAGGAGGGGGCGAGGGGATGGACAGCCTGGAAGCCCAGCGTGAGGAGTTTCTGCCTGATGCGCAGATTGATTGGTAGCCACTGGAGATTTTTGAGGAGGGGAGTAACATGCCCACAGCATTTCTGGACAAAGACAATCCGGGCAGCGGCATGAAGTATGGATTGAAGTGGAGAGAGACACGAGGATGGGAGATCGGAGAGAAGGCTGATGCAGTCATTCATCCATTCATTCATTCAATCAATCAATCGTATTTATTGAGCGCTGACTGTGTGCTCTGCACTAAGTGCTTGGGAAGTACAAGTTGGCATTCGTATCTAGTGAGCGCTTACTGTGTAAGCGCTTGGGAAGTCCAAGTCGGCAGCAGCTAGAGACGGTCCCTACCCAACAGCGGGCTCACGGTCGAGAAGGGGGAGACGGGCAACAGTCGGGATAGGATGAGCGATTGAACCATTCATTCATTCATTCAATCGTATTTATTGAGCGCTTACTGTGTGCAGAGCACTGGACTAAGCGCTTGGGAAGTCTAAGTCGGCAACATCTAGAGACGGTCCCTACCCAACAGCGGGCTCACGTCTAGAAGGGGGAGACGGACAACAGTCGGGATAGGATGAGAGATTGAACCATTCATTCATTCATTCATTCGATCGTATTTATTGAGCGCTTACTGTGTGCAGAGCACTGGACTAATCAATCAATCAATCGTATTTATTGAGCGCTTACTGTGTGCAGAGCACTGGACTAAGCGCTTAGGAAGTCCAAGTCGGCAACATAGAGAGACCGTCTCTACCCGACGACGGGCTCGCAGTCTAGAAGGCGGAGACAGACAACAAAACAAAACATGTGGACCGGTGTCAAGTCATCAGAATAAATAGAAATAAAGCTAGGTGCACGTCATTAACAAAATAAATAGAATATAAGTATGGACAAGTAAAACCCTGCAAGGGTTTGGATGGGGAGGAAAGGGCGGATCTTGGCAGAGAAGCAGCGTGGCTCCGTGAGAAGAGCCCGGGGCTGGGAGCTGCAGGACATGGGTTTTAATCCCGGCTCCGCCGCTTGTCAGCTGTGTGACCTTGGGCAAGTGGCTTCACTTCTCTGGGCCTCAGTTCCCTCATCTGTCAAATGGGGATGAAGACTGTGAGCCCCCCGTGGGACAACCTGATGACCCTGTATCTACCCCGGTGCTTAGAACAGTGCTTGGCACGTAGTAAGCGCATAACAAATTCCATCGTTATTATTATCGGCGACGTCGTAAATACTACTGATTGATCGGATGGATTCCCGCCTTCATCCCGCCTCTTTATTATTGCTGCCCCTGGGTCTTCGGCGAGAAGACCCATGCTGCCAATTTGTCCTCTCCCAAGTGCTTAGTGCAGTGCTCTGCACACAGTAAGTGCTCAATAAATATGACTGGGAATGTGTCTATTGTTATACTGAACTCTCACAATTGCTTAGTCCAGTGCTCTGCACACAGTAAGCGCTCAAATACGACTGGGAATGTGTTTATTGTTACACTGAACTCTCATAAGCGTTTAGTGCAGTGCTCTGCACACAGTAAGCGCTCAATAAATACGACTGGGAATGTGTTTATTGTTACACTGAACTCTCACAAGCGTTTAGTGCAGTGCTCTGCACATAGTAACTGCTCAATAAATACGACTGGGAATGTGTCTATCGCTACACTGAACTCTCACAAGCGCTTAGCGCAGTGCTCTGCACACAGTAAGCACTCAATAAATACAACTGGGAATGTGTCTATTGCTACACTGAACTCTCACAAGCGTTTAGTGCAGTGCTCTGCACACAGTAAGGGCTTAATAAATATGACTGGGAATGTGTCTATTATTACACTGAGCTCTCACAAGCGCTTACTGCAGTGCTCTGCATACAGTAAGCGCTCAATAAATACGACTGGGAATGTGTCTATTGTTACACTGAACTCTCACAAGCGCTTAGTGCAGTGCTCTGCACACAGTAGATGCTCAATAAATATGACTGGGAATGTGTCTATTGCTACACTGAACTCTCACAAGCGCTTAGTGCAGTGCTCTGCATACAGTAAGCGCTCAATAAATACAACTGGGAATGTGTCTACTGCTACACTGAACTCTCACAAGCGCTTAGTGCAGTGCTCTGCACATAGTAGGCGCTCAATAAATATGACTGGGAATGTGTCTATTGCTACACTGAACTCTCACAAGCGCTTAGTGCAGTGCTCTGCACACAATAAGTGCTCAATAAATATGACTGGGAATGTGTCTATTGTTACACTGAACTCTCACAGGCGTTTAGTGCAGTGCTCTGCACACAGTAAGCGCTCAATAAATACGACTGGGAATGTGTCCATTGTTACACTGAATTTTCACAAGCGCTTAGTGCAGTGCTCTGCACATGGGGGACAACCTTGATCACTTTGCATCCCCCCAGCGCTTAGAACAGTGCTTGGCCCCTAGTAAGCGCTTAAATACCATCATTACTACTATTACCGCAGTGCTTAGAACAGTGCTTGGCCCCTAGTAAGCGCTTAATACCCTCACCATTACTATTATTACCGCAGCGCTTAGAACAGCGAGCGCTTGGCCCCTAGTAAGCACTTAAACACCATCACTATTATTACTATTATTACCGCAGCACTTAAAACAGCGCTTGGCCCCGAGTAAGTGCTTAACAAATGCCATCATTATTACTATTATTACCGCAGCACTTAGAACAGCGCTTGGCACCTAGTAAGCGCTTAACAAATACCATCGTTATTACTATTACCGCAGCACTTAGAACAGCGCTTGGCCCCTAGTAAGCGCTTAACAAATACCCTCACCATTATTATTACCGCAGCGCTTAGGACAGCGCTTGGCCCCTAGTAAGCGCTTAACAAATATCCTCACCATTACTATTACGGCAGCGCTTAGAACAGCGCTTGGCCCCTAGTAAGCGCTTAACAAATACCCTCAGTATTATTGCTATTATTACCGCAGCGCTTAGAATAGCGCTTGGCCCCTAGTAAGCGCTTAACAAATACCATCACTATTATTACTATTATTCCTGCAGCGCTTAGAGCAGCGCTTGGCCCCAGTAAGCGCTTAACAAATACCATCACTATTATTATGATTATTCCCGCAGCGCTTAGAACAGCGCTTGGCCCCTAGTAAGTGCTTAACAAATACCCTCACCATTACTATTATTCCTGCAGCGCTTAGAACAGCGCTTGGCCCCTAGTAAGCGCTTAACAAACACCATTATTATTATTACTATTATTCCCACAGCGCTTAGAACAGTGCTTGGCCCCTAGTAAGCGCTTAACAAATACCATCATTATTACTATTACTGCAGCGCTTAGAACAGTGCTTGGCCCCTAGTAAGCGCTTAACAAATACCCTCACCATTACTATTATTCCCGCAGCGCTTAGAACAGCCCTTGGCCCCTAGTAAGCGCTTAACAAACACCATCAGTATTACTATTATTCCCGCAGTGCTTAGAACAGCGCTTGGCCCCTAGTAAGCGCTTAACAAACACCATTATTATTATTACTATTATTCCTGCAGTGCTTAGAACAGCACTTGGCCCCTAGTAAGTGCTTAACAAATACCATCATTATTACTATTACCGCAGCGCTTAGAACAGCGCTTGGCCCCTAGTAAGTGCTTAACAAATACCATCAGTACCATTATTACCACAACGCTTAGAACAGCGCTTGGCCCCTAGTAAGCGCTTAGCAAACACCATCACTATTATTACTATTATTACCGCAGCGCTTGGCCCCTGTAGTAAGCGCTTAGCAAACACCACCACTATTATTACTCTTATTACCTCAGCGCTTAGAACAGTGCTGGGCCCCTAGTAAGCACTTAACAAACACCATCACTATTATTACTCTCATTACCTCAGTGCTTAGAACAGCGCTGGACCCCTAGTAAGCGCTTAACAAACAACCATCACTATTATTACTCATCACCTCAGCGCTTAGAACAGTGTTTGGTCCCTAGTAAGCGCTTAACAACCAACCACCACTATTATTACCTCAGCGCTTAGAACAGTGCTGGGCCCCTAGTAAGCGCTTAACAAATACCATCACTATTATTACTCTTATTACCTCAGCGCTTAGAACAGTGCTTGGTCCCTAGTAAGCGCTTAACAAACAACCATCACTATTATTACTCTTATTACCTCAGCACTTAGAACAGTGCTTGGTCCCTAGTAAGCGCTTAACAAACACCATCACTATTATTACTCTCATTACCTCAGTGCTTAGAACAGCGCTGGACCCCTAGTAAGCGCTTAACAAACAACCATCACTATTATTACTCATCACCTCAGCGCTTAGAACAGTGTTTGGTCCCTAGTAAGCGCTTAACAACCAACCACCACTATTATTACCTCAGCGCTTAGAACAGTGCTGGGCCCCTAGTAAGCGCTTAACAAACACCATCACTATTATTACTCTTATTACCTCAGCGCTTAGAACAGTGCTTGGTCCCTAGTAAGCGCTTAACAAACATCATCACTATTATTACTCTCATTACCTCAGTGCTTAGAACAGCGCTGGACCCCTAGTAAGCGCTTAGCAAACAACCATCACTATTATTACTCATCACCTCAGTGCTTAGAACAGTGTTTGGTCCCTAGTAAGCGCTTAACAACCAACCACCACTATTATTACCTCAGCGCTTAGAACAGTGCTGGGCCCCTAGTAAGCGCTTAACAAACACCATCACTATCATTACTCTTATTACCTCAGAGCTTAGAACAGTGCTTGGTCCCTAATAAGCGCTTAACAAACAACCATCACTATTATTACTCTTATCAACTCAACGCTTAGAACAGTGCTGGGCCCCTAGTAAGCGCTTAACAAACACCATCACTATTATTACTCTTATTACCTCAGCGCTTAGAACAGTGCTTGGTCCCTAGTAAGCGCTTAACAAACAACCATCACTATTATTACTCTTATTACCTCAGCACTTAGAACAGTGCTTGGTCCCTAGTAAGCGCTTAACAAACACCATCACTATTATTACTCTCATTACCTCAGTGCTTAGAACAGCGCTGGACCCCTAGTAAGCGCTTAACAAACAACCATCACTATTATTACTCATCACCTCAGTGCTTAGAACAGTGTTTGGTCCCTAGTAAGCGCTTAACAACCAACCACCACTATTATTACCTCAGCGCTTAGAACAGTGCTGGGCCCCTAGTAAGCACTTAACAAACACCATCACTATCATTACTCTTATTACCTCAGCGCTTAGAACAGTGCTTGGTCCTTAGTAAGCACTTAAACAACCATCACTATTATTACTCTTATCAACTCAACACTTAGAACAGTGCTTGGTCCCTAGTAAGCTCTTAACAAACACCATCACTATTATTACTCTTATTACCTCAGCGCTTAGAAAAGTGCTTGGCCCCTAGTAAGCACTTAACAACCATCACTATTATTACTCTTATTACCTCAGCGCTTAGAACAGCGCTGGGCCCCTAGTAAGCGCATAAACAACCATCACTATTATTACTCTTATTACCTCAGCGCTTAGAACAGCGCTTGGCCCCTAGTAATCGCTTAACAACCATCACTATTATTACTCTTATTACCTCAGCACTTAGAACAGCGCTGGGCCCCTAGTAAGCGCTTAACAAACAACCACCACTATTATTACTCTTATTACCTCAGCGCTTAGAACAGCGCTGGGCCTCTAGTAAGCGCTTAACAAACAACCATCACTATTATTACTCTTATTACCTCAGCGCTTAGAAAAGTGCTTGGCCCCTAATAAGCGCTTAACAAACAACCATCACTATTATTACTCTTATTACCTCAGCACTTAGAACAGTGCTTGGTCCCTAGTAAGCGCTTAACAAACACCATCACTATTATTACTCTCATTACCTCAGTGCTTAGAACAGCGCTGGACCCCTAGTAAGTGCTTAACAAACACCATCACTATTATTACTCATTACCTCAGCGTTTAGAACAGCGCTGGGCCCCTAGTAAGCACTTAACAAACACCATCACTATTATTACTCTTATTGCCTCAGCGCTTAGAACAGTGCTGGGCCCCCAGTAAGAGCTTAACAAACAACCACCACTATTATTACTCCTATTACCTCAGCGCTTAGCACAGTGCTTGGTCCCTAGTAAGCGCTTAACAAACACCATCACTATTATTACTATTATTACCTCAGCACTTGGTGCCTAGTAAGCACTTAACAACCATCACTATTACTATTATTACCTCAGCGCTTTGCCCCTAGTAAGCGCTTAACAAACATCATCACTATTATTACTCTTATTACCTCAGCGCTTAGAACAGTGCTTGGTCCCTAGTAAGCACTTAACAAACACCATCACTACTATTACTCTTATTACCTCAGCGCTTAGAAGTGCTTGGCCGCTAGTAATTGCTTAACAACCATCACTATTATTACTCTTATTACCTCAGCGCTTAGAACAGTGCTGGGCCCCTAGTAAGCGCTTAACAAACACCATCACTATTATTATTCTTATTACCTCAGCGCTTAGAACAGCGCTGGGCCCCTAGTAAGCGCTTAACAAACACCATCACTATTATTACTCTTATTACCTCAGCGCTTAGAACAGTGCTGGGCCCCTAGTAAGCGCTTAACAAACACCATCACTATTATTACTCTCATTACCTCAGCACTTAGAACAGCGCTGGGCCCCTAGAAAGCGCTTAACAAACAACCACCACTATTACTACTCATTACCTCAGCGCTTAGAACAGCGCTGGGCCTCTAGTAAGCGCTTAACAAACAACCATCACTATTATCACTCATTACCTCAGCGCTTAGAAAAGTGCTTGGCCCCTAGTAAGCGCTTAACAACCATCACTATTATTACTCTTATTACCTCAGAGCTTAAAACAGCGCTGGGCCCCTAGTAAGCGCTTAACAACCAACCACCACTATTATTATCTCAGCGCTTAGAACAGTGCTGAGCCCCTAGTAAGCGCTTAACAAACAACCATCACTATTATTACTCTTATTACCTCAGTGCTTAGAACAGCGCTGGGCATCTAGTAAGCGCTTAACAAACAACCATCACTGTTATTACTCTTATTACCTCAGAACTTAGAAAAGTGCTTGGTCCCTAGTAAGCGCTTAACAAACACCACCACTATTATTACTCTTATTACCTCAGCGCTTAGAACAGCACTGGGCCTCTAGTAAGCGCTTAACAAACAATCATCACCATTATTACTCTTATTACCTCAGCGCTTAGAAAAGTGCTTGGCCCCTAGCAAGCGCTTAACAACCATCGCTATTATTACTCTTATTACCTCAGCGCTTAGAACAGTGCTGGGCCCCTAGTAAGCGCTTAACAAACACCATCACTATTATTACTCTTATTACCTCAGCGCTTAGAAAAGTGCTTGGCCCCTAGTAAGCGCTTAACAACCAACCACCACTATTATTATCTCAGCGCTTAGAACAGTGCTGAGCCCCTAGTAAGCGCTTAACAAACAACCATCACTATTATTACTCTTATCACCTCAGCGCTTAGAACAGCGCTGGGCCCCTAGTAAGCGCTTAACAACCACCACTAGTATTACTCTCATTACCTCAGCGCTTAGAAAAGTGCTGGGCCCCTAATAAGCGCTTAACAAATAACCACCACTATTATTACTCTTATTACCTCAGCGCTTAGAACAGCGCTTGGTCCCTAGTAAGCGCTTAACAAACAACCATCACTATTATTACTCTTATTACCTCAGCGCTTGGTGCCTAGTAAGCGCTTAACAACCATCACTGTTATCACTCATTACCTCAGCGCTTGGAGCAGTGCTGGGCCCCTAGTAAGCGCTTAACAAACACCATCACTATTATTACTCTTATTACCTCAGCGTTTAGAACAGTGCTGGGCCCCTGGTAAGCGCTTAACGAACAACCATCACTATTATTACTATTATTACCTCAGCGCTGAACAAATCCCCTCACCATCACTATGCTTATCGCAGCGCTTAGAACAGCGCGTGGCCCGTAGTGAGCGCCTCAGAAGTGCCCTCAGTATGTCTGAGTGTTTCCCGTGGCGCTGGTCGGCCCACAAGGCGGGCCGTTATTCTGACAGGACTGAGGGAGGGGCCCGATCCGGTTGGATCCGGCGGGATCCGGTTGGATCCGGTGGCGTTACCTGCTGGGGCTGAGGGGGGCGGGCAGGCAGAGGAGCAGGAGGGCGGCGGCCTCGGCGCCCAGGAGGGCGGACGCCACCCCCCACTGCGGGCTCATCCTCCAAGCGCGGCCCCGACGCGCCCCGCGCGCTCACGTCGCTGCGGCCGCGCGCGCCCGGGGAAGGCGGAGCGTCACGGCGCACGCGCGCAGGCGGGAGAAAAGGGCGCGAGCGTCACGGCGCACGCGCGCCGGCGGGGCCAGGGGGTGGGGGGAGAGGAGCGCGCGCCGGAGGAGGGCGGAGCGTCACGGCGCACGCGCGCAGGCGGGAAAAAAGGCGCGAAGGGGTGGGCGGAGCGTCACGGCGCACGCGCGCCGGCGGGACCGGGGGGGGGGGGGGGCGCGTCACGCCGCACGCGCGCAGGCGGCTGGTGGGTGGGGGAGAGAAGCGCGTCGGCGGAGGGGAGGAGTGTCACCGCGCATGCGCGCCGCCGGAGGGCGGAGCGTCAAGGCGCACGCGCGCAGGCAGGAGAAAAGGGCGCGAGGCGGGGGGGGGGGTGGAGCGTCACGGCGCACGCGCGCCGGCAGGAGGGACGAAGGGCCGGAGCGTCACAGCGCACGCGCTTCGGCAGAGGGAGGAGCGTCACGGCGCACGCGGGAGAAAAAGGCGCGAAGGGGGGGCGGAGCGTCACGGCGCACGCGCGCTGGCGGGACCGCGGGGGTGGGGAGAGGGGGAGAGGAGCGTGCGCCGGCGGAGGGAGGAGCGTCACGGCGCACGCGCGCATCTGGGAGTAAAAGGCACGAGGGGGGGCGGAGCGTCACGGCGCACGCGCGCCGGCGGGACCAAGGCTGGGTGGGGGGGGGAGAGGAGCGTCACGGCGCAAGCGGGCAGGCGGCCTGGGGGGTAAAGAAGCGCGCCGGCGGAGGGGAAGAGCGTCACGGCGCATGCGCGCAGGCGGGAGGGGGCTGGAGAAGCGCGCCGGCGGAGGGGCGGAGCGTCACGGCGCACGCGCGCAGGCGGGAGGGGAGGAGCGTCACAGCGCACACGGGCCGGGGGGGGGGGGGGTGAAAGGAACGCTCGCCTTCGAAGGGGCGGGGCGTCACGGCGCATGCGCGGCAGCGGAGGGGAGTGAGGAGGGGGCGGAGCGTGATGGCGCACGCGCGCCAGCGGGAGGGGGGGTAGGAGCGCGCGCGCGCCGGCGGCAAAGGGCGTGACAGCGCATGCGCGCGGCGGCGGGAGGGGGGGGGTGTGTGAAGGAGCGCCACAGCGCACGCGCGTGGGGTCCCATCTCAACCGCCATTTTCCAGATGAGGGAACTGAGGCCCAGAGAAGTGAAGTGACTCGCCCAAGGGTCACACAGCAGGCGGAGCCGGGATTTGAACCCATGACCTCGGACTGTAAGGCCCGGGCTCTCTCCACTGAGCCACGCTGCTTCTCTCTTCGCACAGGACATCTGGGAAAAGGGTACACAAGGGGGCCAAACGGGACCATGACAAAAGTTAATCTGAAATTGAGGAGGGAGAAGATGCCTCACTAGTTTCCACTAATTTTATTTAAGCTTTAAAGAATGCAGGTAGTCTACTGAATTCTTCTAAAGGCTTAATAAAGTGCCCTACGTGTATGAGAAGCTTAAAAATGTAATTAAGCGCTTAGTACAGTGCACGACACACAGTCAGGGCTCCATAGGATTGAATAATTATTCAATCTGAAAACTATAATTACAATAATATTATTATCATGTTATGTAATAATAATTCATTCATTCAATCGTATTCATTGAGCGCTTACTGTGTGCAGAGCACTGTACTAAGCGCTTGGGAAGGACAAGTTGGCAACAATTCTATAATTACAATATTATATTATATAATTATAGTCACCATACCACTATAATTATATTATGCAATAATAATGATTATATCGCCGTCATATATAATTATTATAATAAATATGTTATAACGGTTTGATTATAATCGTATTATAATTATATTATGATTGCGATATTAAATTAGATATAATACATATTATATGACTACAATCATACAATTATAATCATATTATAATTATATCATATTATAATTATAATTATAAAATTATAATTATCATATTTCCTCTTTCCTCTCCCCCTCGTCCCCCTCTCCATCCCCTTACCTCCTTCCCTTCCCCACAGCACCTGTATATATGTATATATGTTTGTACATATTTATTACTCTATTTATTTTGCTTGTACATATCTATTCTATTTATTTTATTTTGTTAATATGTTTGGTTTTGTTCCCTGTCTCCCCCTTCTAGACTGTGAGCCCACTCTTGGGTAGGGACTGTCTCTATATCAGTCAATCAATCGTATTTTTTGAGCGCTTACTGTGTGCAGAGCACTGTACTAACGTATTTATTGAGCGCTTACTGTGTGCACAGCACTGTACTAAGCGCTTGGGAAGTACAAGTTGGCAACATATAGAAACGGTCCCTACCCAAGTGCTTAGTACAGTGCTCTGCACACAGTAAGCGCTCAATAAATACGATTGATTGATAATACTTACATATTCTATGACTATAATTATACAAGTAGAATTATTATAATAAAATAATTCTTCATGTTGCAAACACTTGACAAAAAATAATTTATTCACAAAATCGATAACAGACGTTAGACAAAGCCTCAATGCATACCCTTAAGGGAAGCTAGTATATGAGGGGGAAAAAAGGGCTAAAATCATTTTGGCCTCCATCATGTACTCAATTAAAAGTGGGCATGTGATAGTAGGGGTTTATATTCCTTAAAATGTCGTTCTGTCAAGGGCTGGATTTTCCCACCGACTTAGACGTGTTTGATGAACCTGGAACAGTGCTCCAGCGCTTAGAACAGTGCTTTGCACATAGTAAGCGCTTAACAAATGCCATAATTATTATTATTATTACAAGAAAATACAAATTTTCCTGTAAATTTCCCCTCCCAACTCATCCCCAGGCTTAAGATTTCTCCTGCCCCTCTTAAACTCCATTGCCAAGGAAAGAAAGGGAGGAAGGAAGGAGTCAGTCTGGGTTGCAGTGAAGACTTCAGGCGCAGAGAAGATACTTGGAGGGATACTCTTCAGGTAAATATGAGAGAATTCAAGAGCTAAATGATTTTCAGAGTCGGCCTGATTAGCTTGATGATTTAATTGATCTTGATGTTATAACTGGACCCTCACCTTTGTGTCCAAAAATCATGAGGGGAGGTCCCCCCCATCCCCTCCTTCTTCCCCTCCCCACAGCACCTGTATATGTGTTTGTATGTATTTATTACTCTATTTGTACATATTTATTCTATGTATTTTATGTTGTGAATATGTTTTGTTTTGTTGTCTGTCTCCCCCTTCTAGACTGTGAGCCCGCTGTCGGGTAGGGACTGTCTCTATATGTTCCCAACTTGGACTTCCCAAGCGCTTAGTGCAGTGCTCTGCACACAGTAAGCGCTCAATAAATACGACTGAATGAATTTGGGCAAATATTGTTAAAATTTGTTAAAATATTAACAAAATAAACAATATTTACTATTCTATTTATTTTATTAATATGTTTTGTCTTGTTGTCTGTCTCCCCCTTCTAGACTGTGAGCCCGCTGTCGGGTAGGGACCGTCTCTAGATGTTGCCAACTTGGACTTCCCAAGCGCTTAGTCCAGTGCTCTGCACACAGTAAGCGCTCAATAAATATGATTGAATGAATTTGGGCAAATATTGTTCAGATTTGTTAAAATATTAACAAAATAAAAAAATATTTACTATTCTATTTATTTTATTAATATGTTTTGACTTGTTGTCTGGCTCCCCCTTCTAGACTGTGAGCCCGCTGTCGGGTAGGGACCGTCTCTATATGTTGCCAACTTGGACTTCCCAAGCGCTTAGTCCAGTGCTCTGCACACAGTAAGCGCTCAATAAATACGATTGAATGAATTTGGGCAAATATTGTTAAAATTTGTTAAAATATTAACAAAAAATATTTACTATTCTATTTATTTTACTTTGTTAATATGTTTTGGCTTGTTGTCTGTCTCCCCCTTCTAGACTGTGAGCCCACTGTTGGGTAGGGACCGTCTCTATATGTTGCCAACTTGGACTTCCCAAGCGCTTAGTCCAGTGCTCTGCACACAGTAAGCGCTCAATAAATGATTGAATGAATGAATAAATACAATTGAATGAATGAACACCGACAAAGCGGGGAGAAAAAAAAAGCTAAAAACAATAAGCTAACCATTTTCTAAAATATGCAACAGATTAACACCTTTACAACGTATACCTCTGGGGTCGCTTTTCATCGAAGGTGGTACTCATTTGGTAAATCAGTTTTCAAGAAGCTGTTGGGACAGATCCAGAAGATGAGCTATAAAAAATGTCGGTTAACACGTGTTTTTGGCGTCGGACGTTTACTTGGGGTAAAAATTGACCTCCGTCTCAATCAATCAATCAATCGTATTTATTGAGCACTTACTGTATGCAGAGCACTGTACTAAGCACTTGGGAAGTACAAGTCGGCAGGGTTTAGGCCTGCTGTGCAGCTGGGGGCTCTCCCCATTCTGCCTGATGCCCCTCCCAAGGTCCAGCCCGTCCAGCCGATAATAATAATAATGGCATTTATTAAGCGCTTACTGTGTGCAAAGCACTGTTCTAAGCGCTGGGGAGGTTACAAGGTGATCAGGTTATCCCACGGGGGGCTCACAGTCTTAATCCCCATTTGACAGATGAGGGAACTGAGGCCCAGAGAAGTGAAGTGACTTGCTCAAAGTCACCCAGCTGACAGTTGGTGGAGCCGGAATTCGAACCCGTGACCTCCGACTCCAAAGCCCGGGCTCTTTCCACTGAGCCACGCTTCTTTGATGACCTCCTAGGAGCGCTTCTGAACAACCAGTGGTCACCAACACGGAGACGACAGCACAACCCCTTTACCCCCCATTCTGCAGGGAAGCAGGTAAATCGACTCGGATCCAGCACCGGACGTCCCTGCCACTCCCTTGGCTCCATTTCTTGATAAAATAATAATAATGATGATGATTACGGTACTTGTTAAGCGCTTACTACGGGCCAGGCACTGTTCTAAGCGCTGTGGTAGATACAAGGTAATCGGATTGGACACAGATCCTGTCCCACCTGGGGCTCGCCCTCTTACAACAGCGCTTTGCACGTCGTAAGCGCTTAATAATAATAATAATAATAATAATGGCATTTATTAAGCGCTTACTATGTGCAGAGCACTGTTCTAAGCGCTGGGGAATTTACAAGGTGATCAGGTTGTCCCACGTGGGGCTCACAGTCTTCATCCCCATTTTACAGATGAGGGAACTGAGGCCCAGAGAAGTGAAGTGACTTGCCCAAAGTCACACAGTTGACAAGTGATGGAGCCGGGATTTGAACCCATGACCTCTGACTCCAAAGCCCGTGCTTTTTCCACTGAGCCACGCTGCTTCTCTAATTTAATAATTTAATAATGGCTTAATAAATGCCATTATTATTAGGAGCAGCGTGGCTCAGTGGAAAGAGCACGGGCTTTTGAGTCAGAGGTCGTGGGTTTGAATCCCGACTCCGCCACGTGTCTGCTGTGGGACCTTGGGCAAGTCACTGTACTTCTCTGAGCCTCAGTTCCCTCATCTGTAAAATGGGGATGAAGACTGTGAGCCCCACGTGGGACAACTTGATCACCTCGTATCCCCCCCCAGCGCTTAGAACAGTGCTTTGCACATAGTAAGCGCTTAATAAATGCCATTATTATTATTATTATTATTATTATTATTAATCCCCATTTTCCAGATGAGGCCCAGAGACGGGAAATGACTTGCTCGAGGTCTCGCAGCAGACCTGTGGCGGAGCAGGGATTCGATCCTAGGGCTTTCTCTTGCAGGGAGCAGCGTGGCTCAGTGGAAAAGAGCACAGGTTTTGGAGTCAGAGGTCATGGGTTCAAATCCCAGCTCTGCCAATTGTCAGCTGTGTGACTTTGGGCAAGTCACTTCACTTCTCTGTGCCTCAGTGACCTCATCGGTAAAATGGGGATTAAGACTGTGAGCCCCCCCGTGGGACAACCCGATCACCTTGTAACTTCCCCAGCGCTTCGAACAGTGCTTTGCACACAGTAAGCGCTTAATAAATGCCATTATTATCAGGGAACGGGGTTGGGATCCCAGTCAGGACCGGTGGGAGCGTCAACAGTTCCCCGTTTTGGTCGTGAGGGCTATTTGGGGGGAGGCAGAGACACCGGGATGCCGAGCATATTTGTACATATTTATTACTCTATTTATTTATTTATTTATCTTACTTGTACATTTCTATCCTATTTATTTTATTTTGTTGGTATGTTTGGTTCTGTTCTCTGTCTCCCCCTTTTAGACTGTGAGCCCACTGTTGAGTAGGGACTGTCTCTATGTGTTGCCAATTTGTACTTCCCAAGCGCTTAGTACAGTGCTCTGCACATAGTAAGCGCTCAATAAATACGATTGATTGATTGATTGATTGAGCGGGGCAGAAGACGTTAAGAACTCGGATCCGCCTGCCCTTCCATTCATTCAATCGTATTTATTGAACGCTTGAGCACTGTACTAAGCGCTTGGGAAGTACAAGTTGGCAACATATAGAGACGGTCCCTACCCAACAGCGGGCTCCACCCTTTCCCTCTCAGCTTCTCGGTCCATTTCCTTCAGGAATCTCTCCCTCCCTGCCCTCGCCGCTGGGTTTTCCGTGTCGGCGTGTCCGTTTCCGTCTGTCACTCCTGCACGGACTTGAGTTTTCCGCAAAGTATAAAATGGATACACAATGTCCACACAGCTTCAGAACCGTTATACGCCGTAATGATCCGCGAGGTAATCTAACACCGCCGAGGTGCTGGAGAGCGCGTTAAACATCCTTTTTTCCTGCTTTGAGGTGATCCTTTCCATCATGTACATTAGATGATGATGAAAACACGTAAAAGGAGTTCCGTGTTCGAGAGAGATATCAACCCAGTCCCAGATGCACTTCAGCGGGGTTTCTTCGTACCCCGCAAACATGGCTGGATTGGCCAAGAGCCCCCTGGCCACCATGACGCCTACAAACGACAATTCAGAAAAGACCGGTTAGTGCCGAGGTCCAAACTGTGAGCCCGCTGTTGGGTAGGGACCGTCTCTATACGTTGCCAACTTGGCCTTCCCGAGCGCTTAGTCCAGTGCTCTGCAACAGTAAGCGCTCAATAAATACGATTGAATGAATGAATGAATGAATAAAGACGATTGATTGATGGATTGATTGATCTTGTCGTCCGTCTCCCCCTTCTAGACTGTGAGCCCGTTGCCGGGTAGGGACCGTCTCTATATGTTCCCGACTTGGACTTCCCAAGCGCTCGGTACAGTGCTCTGCACACAGTGAGCGAAGTTAAGAGAAGCAGCGTGGCTCAGTGGAAAGAGCCCGGGCTTTGGAGTCAAGAGGTCATGGGTTCGAATCCCAGCTCTGCCACATGTCTGCTGTGTGACCTTGGGCAAGTCACTTAATCAATCTATCGTATTTATTGAGCGCTTACTGTGTGCAGAGCACTGTACTAAGCGCTTGGGAAGTACAAGTTGGCAGCATCTAGAGACGGTCCCTACCCAACAGTGGGCTCACAGTCTAGAAGAACTTAACTTCTCTGAGACTCAGTTACCTCATCTGGAAAACGGGGATTAAGACTGTGAGCCCCACGTGGGACAACTTGATCACCTTGTATCCCCCCCAGCGCTTAGAACAGTGATCTGCACATAGTAAGCACTTAAATGCCATCATTATTATTTGTTATTATTAATAAATACAATTGAATGAGTGAGTGAAACCACATTACCTTTTTCCCGCCACCAAGGTGCTAATGTAAGAGTTTACAAGCTTTCCAAATATACCCAATTTTCAATCTTTCCACTGACAGATGCCATCATTATTATTTGTTATAATTAATAAATACAATTGAATGAGTGAATGAAACCACATTACCCTTTTCCCGCCACCAAGGTGCTAATGTAAGAGCTTACAAGCTTTCCAAATATACCCAATTTTCAATCTTTCCACTGACAAATGCCATCATTATTATTTGTTATTATTAATACGATTGAATGAGTGAATGAAACCACATTACCCTTTTCCTGCCACCAAGGTGCTAATGTAAGAGCTTACAAGCTTTCCAAATATACCCAATTTTCAATCTTTCCACTGACAAATGCCATCATTATTATTTGTTATTATTAATAAATACAATTGAATGAATGAATGAAACCACATTACCCTTTTCCTGCCACCAAGGTGCTAATGTAAGAGCTTACAAGCTCTCCAAATATACCCAATTTTCAATCTTTCCACTGACAAATGCCATCATTATTATTTGTTATTATTAATAAATACGATTGAGTGAATGAAACCACATTACCCTTTTCCCGCCACCAAGGTGCTAATGTAAGAGGTTACAAGCTTTCCAAATATACCCAGCTTTCAATCTTTCCACTGACAAATGCCATCATTATTATTTGTTATTATTAATAAATACAATTGAATGAGTGAGTGAAACCACATTACCTTTTTCCCGCCACCAAGGTGCTAATGTAAGAGTTTACAAGCTTTCCAAATATACCCAATTTTCAATCTTTCCACTGACAGATGCCATCATTATTATTTGTTATAATTAATAAATACAATTGAATGAGTGAATGAAACCACATTACCCTTTTCCCGCCACCAAGGTGCTAATGTAAGAGCTTACAAGCTTTCCAAATATACCCAATTTTCAATCTTTCCACTGACAAATGCCATCATTATTATTTGTTATTATTAATACGATTGAATGAGTGAATGAAACCACATTACCCTTTTCCTGCCACCAAGGTGCTAATGTAAGAGCTTACAAGCTTTCCAAATATACCCAATTTTCAATCTTTCCACTGACAAATGCCATCATTATTATTTGTTGTTATTAATAAATACAATTGAATGAATGAATGAAACCACATTACCCTTTTCCTGCCACCAAGGTGCTAATGTAAGAGCTTACAAGCTCTCCAAATATACCCAATTTTCAATCTTTCCACTGACAAATGCCATCATTATTATTTGTTATTATTAATAAATACGATTGAGTGAATGAAACCACATTACCCTTTTCCCGCCACCAAGGTGCTAATGTAAGAGGTTACAAGCTTTCCAAATATACCCAGCTTTCAATCTTTCCACTGACAAATGCCATCATTATTATTTGTTATTATTAATAAATACAATTGAATGAGTGAGTGAAACCACATTACCTTTTTCCCGCCACCAAGGTGCTAATGTAAGAGTTTACAAGCTTTCCAAATATACCCAATTTTCAATCTTTCCACTGACAGATGCCATCATTATTATTTGTTATAATTAATAAATACAATTGAATGAGTGAATGAAACCACATTACCCTTTTCCCGCCACCAAGGTGCTAATGTAAGAGCTTACAAGCTTTCCAAATATACCCAATTTTCAATCTTTCCACTGACAAATGCCATCATTATTATTTGTTATTATTAATACGATTGAATGAGTGAATGAAACCACATTACCCTTTTCCCGCCACCACGGTGCTAATGTAAGAGCTTACAAGCTTTCCAAATATACCCAATTTTCAATCTTTCCACTGACAAATGCCATCATTATTATTTGTTATTATTAATAAATACAATTGAATGAATGAATGAAACCACATTACCCTTTTCCTGCCACCAAGGTGCTAATGTAAGAGCTTACAAGCTCTCCAAATATACCCAATTTTCAATCTTTCCACTGACAAATGCCATCATTATTATTTGTTATTATTAATAAATACGATTGAGTGAATGAAACCACATTACCCTTTTCCCGCCACCAAGGTGCTAATGTAAGAGGTTACAAGCTTTCCAAATATACCCAGCTTTCAATCTTTCCACTGACAAATGCCATCATTATTATTTGTTATTATTAATAAATACAATTGAATGAGTGAGTGAAACCACATTACCTTTTTTCCCCGCCACCAAGGTGCTAATGTAAGAGTTTACAAGCTTTCCAAATATACCCAATTTTCAATCTTTCCACTGACAGATGCCATCATTATTATTTGTTATTATTAATAAATACGATTGAATGAGTGAATGAAACCACATTACCCTTTTCCCGCCACCAAGGTGCTAATGTAAGAGCTTACAAGCTTTCCAAATATACCCAATTTTCAATCTTTCCACTGACAAATGCCATCATTATTATTTGTTATTATTAATACGATTGAATGAGTGAATGAAACCACATTACCCTTTTCCCGCCACCAAGGTGCTAATGTAAGAGCTTACAAGCTTTCCAAATATACCCAATTTTCAATCTTTCCACTGACAAATGCCATGATTATTTGTTATTATTAATAAATGATTGAATGAGTGAATGAAACCACATTACCCTTTTCCCGCCACCAAGGTGCTAATGTAAGAGCTTACAAGCTTTCCAAATATACCCAACTTTCAATCTTTCCACTGACAAATGCCATCATTACTATTTGTTATTATTAATAAATATGATTGAATGAGTGAACGAAACCACATTACCTTTTTCCCGCCACCAAGGTGCTAATGTAAGAGCTTACAAGCTTTCCAAATATACCCAATTTTCAATCTTTCCACTGACCGACGGAGTTTGGCTCCATTCATTCATCCATTCAATCGTGTTTACTGAGCGCTTACTGTGTGCAGAGCACTGTACTAAGCGCTTGGAAAGTATAATTCGGCGACAGAGACAGTCCCTACCCAACAATGTAGAACGTTTAGTTCTTTTTTTCCCCTCACACAGAAAGATAAACCAGCGTAAACAGCGGCTTCTTACCGTCCGTCCTCGTCATTTGCTTCACTGTCTCGGCCTCTTTCAAGCTTTTAATGTCTCCGTTGACGACGACGGGTATGGAGACGTTTTCCTTAATTATTTTAACCGCGTCGTAATGTACCGGTTGGTGTCTTTCTTCAACGGTCCTCCCGTGAACCGTTATCCAGGAGACCCCCGTGGCCTCGGCCTTTCGGCAGAGATCTATAGTTCTTGGGAGACGATCGTGAATCCTAAAATTCAAACCGGATTGAATTATTACAAGTTGGGGATCGAGCCTGCCAACTGACTTGCCCTCTCCCGAGCGCCTAGTAGTAATAATAATCGTGATATTTGTGCGGCGCTTACTTAGCTTAGAGACTGGGTAATCAGGTTGTCCCACGCGGGGCTCACGGTCTCAATCCCCATTTTACAGGTGAGGTGACGGAGGCAGAGGAAGTGACCTGCTCAAGGTCACTCAGCCGACAAGCGGCGGAGGCGGGATTGGAACCCACCACCTCTGACTCCCAAAGCCCGGGCTCTTTCCACTGAGCCACCCTGCCAATCGGGTTGGACGCGGTCCCCATCCCACGTCTTGCCCAGCTGCGGATTTGTATCTCGTAATGTCTCGGCCGGGTTGAATGTGTCTGAATTAAGGAATCAATGTCGGAGGAAAATGCTATCCCACGTCTACGCATTCATTCATTCGATCGTACCTGTTGAGAGCTTACTGTGTGCAGAGCGCTGTACTAAGCGCTTGGCATGAAACCAGAAACCCGAATGACTAGTGGAGATAATCATCACTTCCAAATGCGGGATTCACTCGTTCAATCGTCTATTACGTATTTACTATTCTATTCATTTTATTTTGTTAATTTGTTTTGTTGTCTGTCCTCCCCTTCTAGACTGTCATTCAATCGTCTATTACATATTTACTATTCTATTGATTTTGTTTTGTTAATTTGTTTTGTTGCCTGTCCTCCCCTTCTAGACTGGTGGGTAGGGACCGTCTCTATACGTTGCCAACTTGGACTTCCCAAGCGCTTAGTCCAGTGCTCTGCACACAGTAAGCGCTCAATAAATATGACAATGAGTGAATGAAACTTTTTGTGCTACTTTCCATCCATCACTGGTATTTATCGAGCACTGTACTAAGCGCTTGGGAGAGTACAAAACAAGACGTTCCCCGCCCACAGAGACCTCGGGTGATCAGTAAAGCTCCTTCTTGTCTACTATTTTCCAAGCGTTTAGTGTGAAGCCGGAACTTAGCCGTACCTTATTTTAATTGACACGGAAAATGCGATGTCGTCCACTTGATTCCTTACTTGTCTTACCATGTCTCTGACAAGCTCAGGATTATTTATTAAACAGGCACCATAACCTTCTGCCATCGCCCACCTTTACATAAAAAGACAACAACAAAATAAATACTGATGCTTATAGTGCCAGGGTGGTTTATGTGTCCTGATATCCCACTCCTTCTGCGTTGCTCTGATTTGCTCCCTTTATTCTCAGCAGTTACATGTGTGTGTGTGTGTATACATATATACATATATGTAATTTATTTATATTTATATATATCTGTAATTTATAATAATAATGGCATTTGCTAAGCGCATAATAATAATAATAATGGCATTTGTTAAGCGCTTACTATGTGCAAAGCACTGTTCTAAGCCCTGGGGGGATACAAGGTGATCAGGTTGTCCCGCGTGGGGCTCACAGTCACCATCCCCATTTTTACAGGTGAGGGAACTGAGACTCCGAGAAGTTAAGTGACTTGCCCAAGGTCACACAGCAGACACGTGGCGGAGCTGGGATTCGAACCCACAACCTCTGACTCCAAAGCCCGGGCTCTGTCCACTGAGCCATGCCGCTTCTCTAATTTCTATTTATTTATATCTGTAATTTATTCTTAATTTATTTTTATCTGTAATTTATTTATAGTTAATTTATTTTTATTTTTCCTGTAATTTATTTATAGTTAATTTGTTTTTATTTATATCTGTAATTTATTTAGAGTTAATTTATTTTTATTTATATCTGCCCGGGCTCTGCCCACTGAGCCACGCTGCTTCTCTAATTTCTATTTATTTATATCTGTAATTTATTCATAGTTAATTTATTTTTATGTATATCTGTAATTTATAGTTAATTTATTTTTATTTATAACTGTAATTTATTTATAGTTAATTTATTTTTATTTATATCTGCCCGGGCTCTGTCCACTGAGCCACGCTGCTTCTGTAGTTTCTATTTATTTATATCTGTAATTTATTTATAGTTAATTTATTTTTATTTTTATCTGTAATTTATTTATAGTTAATTTATTTTTATTTATATCTGTAATTTATTTATAGTTATTTATATCTGTAATTTATTTATAGTTAATATTTTATTTATATCAGTAATTTATCGATAGTTAATTTATTTTTATTTTTATATGTAATTTATTGATAGTTAATTTATTTTTATTTATATCTGTAATTTATTGATAGTTAATTCATTTTTTAAAAATCTGTAATTTATAGTTTATTTTTATTTATATCTGTAATTTATTTATAGTTAATTTATTTTAAATTATATCTAATTTATTTATAGTTAATTTATTTTTATCTGTAATTTATTTATAGTTAATTTATTTTTATTTATATCTGTGATTTATTTCTATATTTTTTTATATCTGTAATTTACATCTAGACTGTACACTTGTTGTGGGCAGGGACTGTGCCTGTTATACCATTATATTGTACTCTCCCAAAAGCCTAGCGCGGTGCTCTGCACACCGTAAGCGTTCAATAAATACCACGGATTAATGGCGTACTGTTGTATTCTTGAACCTAGGGAGATAAATGGACGATAACTAGGATCGAAAATGAGGCACCCAAGACATTTTCCTTCTGGATTTCAGAAACAGAGTACTTATAACGATAAATTTGTCAGATTTCTTTGGCAGCAATCCAAAAAAAACAAAACAAAAACGACCTAATTGGAAAGTTTCTGGGGCTAACGTTCTTTTTACCGCTGATCATCCATGCCACTTCTGACACGATTATTCGACGTCTGGGTTTGTGCGATGGACTTTTACGTCACACTGTGGTCGCCCTGGCTGCGGTGTCCTCCTTGCCACCCCACATCCCTTCCTTTCTTCAAACCCCTTAAAAATCAATCGATCAATTGTATTTATTGAGCGCTTACCGTGTGCAGAGCACTGTACTGAGCACTTGGGAAGTACAAGCTGGCAACATATAGAGACGGTCCCTACCCAACAGCGGGCTCACAGGCTAGAAGGGGGAGACAGAGAACCAAACCAAACGTATTAACAAAATAGAATAGATATGTACAAGTAAAATAAATAGAGTAATATGTACAAACACATACATCAGTCAATCAATCGTATTTATTGAGCGCTTACTGTGTGCACAGCACTGTACTAAGCGCTTGGGAAGTCCAAGTTGGCAACATATAGAAACGGTCCCTACCCAACAGCGGGCTCACAGTCTAGAAGGGGGAGACAGAGAAGAAAACCAAACGTATTAACAAAATAAAATAAATAGAATAGATATGTACAAGTAAAATAAAGAGAGTAATAAATATGTACAAACACATATACATCAGTCAATCAATCAATCGTATTTATTGAGCGCTTACTGTGTGCACAGCACTGTACGAAGCGCTTGGGAAGTCCAAGTTGGCAACATATAGAGACGGTCCCTACCCAACAGCGGGCTCACAGTCTACAAGGGGGAGACAGACAACCAAACCGAACATACTAACAAAATAAAATAAATGAATAATAAAATACATAAATAAATAAATAAATAAATAAAATACACCTCTTCCTATCGTTTCAAATCTCTGCAACCTCACTCCCGGCAGTTGGGCATACTTTGGGGCTCGATTCTCTCCCGTTTACGTTTGGACGTGTCTCCTTTTATCCCCGTCCCGGGCCTCAGTGAGTTATGTACGCCCATTTGTCTATTTATTTTACTTGTACATATCTATTCTATTTATTTTATTTTGTTAGTATGTTTTGTTTTGTTGTCTGTCTCCCCCTTCTAGACTGTGAGCCCACTGTTGGGTAGGGACCGTCTCAGGGCTTAGAACAGTGCTTTGCGCATAGTAAGCGCTTAATAAATGCCATTATTATTATTATTATTATTATTATTATTGTCTCCTCTCTTCCACCTCGCCGTTAGCTCCTTGAGGCTCACACATCCCGGGGACTCCGCTCACTCTGGGTGCTCAATAAACGTGGCGGAAAACACGCCGCCGTTAGCGTCTCGAGGAGCACTGCGAAGCCTTGCGGGCTCCCTTCGGGGTTCAGTGCGTTTTGGGTGCTCAATAAATGCAGCTGAAAATGTGCCGCCGACAGCTCAAGAGGCACGGCGCTTCTCTGTGGATTCCCTTCACGGCTCGGCGCCCCGTGAGCGCTCAATAAATACAGTAGCAAATAGTCATTCATTCAATCGTATTTATTGAGCGCTTTCTGTGTGCAAAGCACTGTACTAAGTGCTTGGGAAGTACAAGTTGGCAACATATATAGGCCTTCCCAGACTGAGCCCCTTCCTTCCTCTCCATCCCCTGCCGTCTTACCTCCTTCCCTTCCCCACGGCACCTGTATATAGGTATATATGTTTGCACATATTTATTACTCTATTTATTTTACTTGTACATATTTATTACTCTATTTATTTATTTTACTTGTACATATCTATTCTATTTATTTTATTTTGTTAATATGTTTGGTTTTGTTGTCTGTCTCCCCCTTCTAGACTGTGAGCCCACTGTTGGGTAGGGACCGTCTCTATATGTTGCCAACTTGGACTTCCCAAGCGCTTAGTACAGTGCTCTGCACACAGTAAGCGCTCAATACGATTGATTGATGTATATGTGCTTGTACATATTTATTACTCTATTTATTTATTTTACTTGTACATATCTATTCTATTTATTTTATTTTGTTAATATGTTTGGTTTTGTTGTCTGTCTCCCCCTTCTAGACTGTGAGCCCGCTGTCGGGTAGGGACCGTCTCTACATGTTGCCAACTTGGACTTCCCAAGCGCTTCGTACAGTGCTCTGCACACAGTAAGCGCTCAATAAATACGATTGATTGATTGATGTAAATGTGTTTGTACATATTACTCTATTTATTTATTTTACTTGTACATATCTATTCATTTTATTTTGTTAATATGCTTTGTTTTGTTCTCTGTCTCCCCCTTCTAGACTGTGAGCCCGCTGTTGGGTAGGGACCGTCTCTATATGTTGCCAACTTGTACTTCCCAAGCGCTTCGTACAGTGCTCTGCACACAGTAAGCGCTCAATAAATACGATTGATTGATGTATATGTGTTTGTACATATTTATTACTCTATTTTACTTGTACATTTCTATTTATTTTATTTTGTTAATATGTTTTGTTTTGTTCTCTGTCTCCCCCTTCTAGACTGTGAACCCACTGTTGGGTAGGGACCGTCTCTATATGTTGCCAACTTGGACTTCCCAAGCGCTTCGTACAGTGCTGTGCACACAGTAAGCGCTCAATAAATACGATTGATTGATGTATATGTGTTTGTACATATTTATTACTCTATTTGTTTATTTTACTTGTACATATCTATACTATTTATTTTATTTTGTTAATACGTTTGGTTTTGTTCTCTGTCTCCCCCTTCTAGACTGTGAGCCCGCTGTTGGGTAGGGACCATCTCTAGATGTTGCCAACTTGGACTTCCCAAGCGCTTCGTACAGTGCTCTGCACACAGTAAGCGCTCAATAAATACGACTGATTGATTGATCGATCCATGGAAGTTTCTCTCAAGTATCGGGGCGGGAACTTGAGGTGGCTCTCCTCACCTTGCAAGAATTATCTCTTATACCCGCGGGCCCCCTTTGTCGGGCACGCGTGCCGAAGCGTTAGGTGGTGGGGTCGGTTCTTTTACTTTTAATAATAATAACGATGGCATTTATTAAGCGCTTACTATGTGCAAAGCACTGTTCAATAGGGAAGAGCAGAAGGATGGTTTACCGTGCTCCCATTGACTTTTCCCAATGCTCTCAGTACATTCTTCCAACTCCTTTGAAGCATTTTTACCTCTGAGGGCACCCACAGTTAACGTCTATTCCACTGGCGTACGGGCAGACGATAGTCGCGGCATCGGCTAGGAGTTGCGCGTCTTTAGCAGCAAACTGAACGATCAGCGGGCAGTCGCCTAAGGAGGTGGGCGGGAACGCATCAGTGACGTACAAAACTCACTCCTTCAAAATAACATTCATTGGCAATGTTGGCAAAAGGGCAAAGCTACCGAATCTTTTTTCAATCAATCGTATTTATTGAGCGCTTACTGTGTGCAGAGCACTGTACGAAGCGCTTGGGAAGTCCAAGTTGGCAACGTCTAGAGACGGTCCCTACCCAACAGCGGGCTCACAGTCTAGGAGGGGGAGACAGACAACGAGACAAAACATATTAATAAAATAAATAGAATAGTAAATATTTTTTATTTTGTTCATTCATTCATTCAATTGTATTTATTGAGCGCTTACTGTGTGCTGAGCACTGTGCTGAGCGCTTGGGAAGTACAATTCTGCACCATATAGTTAATATTTTAACAAATTTTAACAATATTTGCCCAAATTCATTCAATCGTATTTATTAAGCGCTTACTGTGTGCAAAGCACTGTACAAAGCGCTTGGGAAGTCCAAGTTGGCAACGTCTAGAGACGGTCCCTACCCGACAGCGGGCTCACAGTCTAGAAGGGGGAGACAGACAACAAGGCAAAACCTATTAATAAAATAAACAGAATAGAAAATATTTTTTATTTTGTTAATATTTTAACAAATTTGAACAATATTTGCCCAAATTCATTCAATCGTATTTATTGAGCGCTTACTGTGTGCAGAGCACTGTACGAAGCGCTTGAAAAGTTCAAGTTGGCAACGTCTAGAGACAGTCCCTACCCGACAGCGGGCTCACAGTCTAGAAAGGGGAGACAGACAACAAGACAAAACATATTAATAAAATACATAGAATAGTAAATATTTTTTAGTTTGTTCATTCATTCATTCAATTGTATTTATTGAGCGCTTACTGTGTGCTGAGCACTGTACTAAGCACTTGGGAAGTACAATTCTGCAACATATAGTTAATATTTTAAGAAATTTTAACAATATTTGCCCAAATTCATTCAGTCGTATTTATTGAGCGCTTACTGCGTGCCGAGCACTGTACTAAGCACTTGGGAAGTCCAAGTTGGCAACAGTCTTAATCCCCGTTTTACAGATGAGGGAACTGAGGCTCCGAGAAGTTAAGTGACTTGCCCGAGGTCACACAGCAGACATGTGGCGGAGCCGGGATTCGAACCCATGACCTCGGACTCCAAAGCCCATGCTCTTTCCACTGAGCCATGCTGCTTCTAATATTACAATACAATATTACATTATAATAATACAATATTCTACACACAATATATTATATAATAACATATAATAATCATATAATATACAATAATACATAATAATGCAATATAATAATTACATCATATGCATAGCATAACAATAAACATATAATAATATATGATAAAATGATAAATATGTAATACAACAATATATAATATAATAGCACAACAATATCATTAATAATTATAATATAACACGATAATCATATAATATTCACAATGCAATAATGATATAACAATATAATACATATAACATAACGATATATAATACATAATAATCATTATATAGCACAATAAAATTCTAATAATATAATAAATGTTATTATAACATAATATAATGATAATATAATATTGTATATTATATATAATTATATGATAATATATTATAATAATATAAATTGAAGGCAGGCAGAGGCCTTCATATAGGGAGCGGCTCGTCCGGGAGAGTTCTAAGATAATCAATCCTATTTATTGAGCGCTTACTGCGTGCAGAGCCCTGGACTAAGCGCTTGGGAAGTCCAAGCTGGCATCCCATCGGAGCACCGGCGCCCGGCGGATTACGGATCGAATACCTTGGTTTGTGGTGAATTCGCTGTCCCTAGCTTTCACCGACCTAACGAAATCAGCGGCAATTATCATTGGCGTGTAACACAGATCGCAGTTGTATCTCCGGACCAGTGTCCTGAAAGCCAGCCTGTGAGCATATAAAAACGGATGCATCATCATCATCATCATCAATCGTATTTATTGAGCGCTTACTGTGTGCAGAGCACCGTGCTAAGCGCTTGGGAAGTCCAAGTTGGCAACATCTAGAGCCGGTCCCTACCCAACAGTGGGCTCACAGTCTAAAAGGGGGAGACGGAGAACAAAACCAAACATACTAACAAAATAAAATCAATAGAATACATATGTACAAGTAAAATCAATAGAGTAATAAATATGTACAAACATATATACAGGAACATATATACATATATACAGGGATGCAGGACATAAGGGTAATAATAAATGAGTAAATAAATTAAACTCATTTACTTCCAGACCCAAGAGGCATTAATTATGAATGATTATTCATAATTCCTCTCCTCTCCCCCTCATCATCATCATCATCAATCGTATTTATTGAGCGCTTACTGTGTGCAGAGCACTGTGCTAAGCGCTTGGGAAGTCCAAGTTGGCAACATCTAGAGCCGGTCCCTACCCAACAGTGGGCTCACAGTCTAAAAGGAGGAGACGGAGAACAAAACCAAACATACTAACAAAATAAAATAAATAGAATAGATATGTACAAGTAAAATCAATAAATAAGTAGAGTAATAAATATGTACAAACATATATACAGGAACATATATACATATATGCAGGACAGAAGGGTAATAATAAATGAGTAAATAAATTAAACTCATTTACTTCCAGACCCAAGAGGCATTAATTATGAATAATTATTCATAATTCCTCTCCTCTCCCTCTCGTCATCATCATCATCAATCGTATTTATTGAGCGCTTACTATGTGCAGAGCACTGTGCTAAGCGCTTGGGAAGTCCAAATTGGCAACATCTAGAGACGGTCCCTACCCAACAGTGGGCTCACAGTCGAAAAGGGGGAGACAGAGAACAAAACCAAACATACTAACAAAATAAAATCAATAGAATAGATATGTACAAGTAAAATCAATAAATAAATAGAGTAATAAATATGTACAAACATATATACAGGAACATATATACATATATGCAGGACAGAAGGGTAATAATAAATGAGTAAATAAATTAAACTCATTTACTTCCAGACCCAAGAGGCATTATGAATAATTATTCATAATTCCTCTCCTCTCCCTCCTCTCCCCCTCGTCATCATCATCATCATCAATCGTATTTATTGAGCGCTTACTATGTGCAGACCACTGTACTAAGCGCTTGGGAAGTCCAAATTGGCAACATCTAGAGCCGGTCCCTACCCAACAGTGGGCTCACAGTCTAAAAGGGGGAGACAGAGAACAAAACCAAACATACTAACAAAATAAAATAAATAGAATAGATATGTACAAGTAAAATCAATAAATAAGTAGAGTAATAAATATGTACAAACAAACATATATACATATATGCAGGGATGCAGGACAAGGGTAATAATAAATGAGTAAATAAATTAAACTCATTTACTTCCAGACCCGAGGCATTAATTATGAATAATTATTCATAATTCCTCTCCTCTCCCTCCTCTCCCCCTCGTCATCATCATCATCCATCGTATTTATTGAGCGCTTACTATGTGCAGATCACTGTACTAAGCGCTTGGGAAGTCCAAATTGGCAACATCTAGAGACGGTCCCTACCTAACAGTGGGCTCACAGTCTAGAAGGGGGAGACAGAGAACAAAACCAAACATATTAACAAAATAAAATAAATAGAATAGATATCATCATCAATCGTATTTATTGAGCGCTTACTATGTGCAGAGCAGTGTACTAAGCGCTTGGGAAGTACAAATTGGCAACATATAGAGACAGTCCCTACCCAACAGATATGTACAAGTAAAATAAATAGAGTAATAAATATGTACAAACATATATACAGGAACATATATACATATGTACAGGGATGCAGGACAGAAGGGTAATAATAAATGAGTAAATAAATTAAACTCATTTACTTCCAGACCCAAGAGGCATTAATTATGAATAATTATTCATAATTCCTCTCCTCTCCCCCTCGTTCCCCTCTCCATCCCCCCCATCTTACCTCCTTCCCTTCCCCACAGCACCTGTATATATGGCTATATGTTTGTACACATTTATTACTCTATTTACTTTATTTGTACATATCTATTCTATTTATTTTATTTTGTTAGTATGTTTGGTTTTGTTCTCCGTCTCCCCCTTTTAGACTGTGAGCCCACCGTTGGGTAGGGACTGCCTCTAGATGTTGCCAACTTGGACTTCCCAAGCGCTTAGTACAGTGCTCTGAACACAGTAAGCGCGCAATAAATCCGATTGATGATGATGATGATGAGTACATAAATTAAACTCATTTACTTCCAGACCCAAGAGGCATTAATTATGAATATGCCTTTGAACCACGCTCATAAAATCACCTCAGCAGGCATTCAGAGGATAGAAACCGCCCCCCCCCCCCCCCCAAACCAAGCAAGTCCGATTTTGAAGTTCACTAAAAAAATACGGAAAATCCGAAGGTTTGGAAAATGGAAAATACCTACTTGGAATAACGGACCATAGGCGCACAGATTTTTACCAGGTGCCCCGACTGGAACATTTCCAGGGGATTTTTTTTCTCCCCGTGACATTGTGCGGCTTCTTTGGAAGTGCTTGTCATGAATATCAAATCCTTTTCAAATCTGGAAAAAAAAAAAAAGCTGGTTTCATAGTCAAATTATTTTTAACGGCATAATAATAATAATAATAATAATGGCATTTATTAAGCGCTTACTATGTGCAAGGCACTGTTCTAAGCGCTGGGGAGGTAGAGACAGTTCATTCTAGTCAAATGAACTATTGAATACTATTCAATTTCAAAGTCCATAAATATTCCCTGTGTGACCCCCTGATGACCTTGTATCTCCCCCAGCGCTTAGAACAGTGCTTGGCACATAGTAAGCGCTTAACAAATCCCATCGTCATCATCATCATTATTATTTTCTGGGCCTCAGTTCCTTCCTCTGTAATAATAATACTGATAATCGTGGTATTTGTTAAGCGCTTACAATGTGTCAGGCACTGTACTAAGTGCTGGGATGGATACAAGAAAATCGAGTTAGACAAAAACCCTGTCATCATCATCAGTTGTATTTATTGAGCGCTTACTGTGTGCAGAGCACTGTACTAAGCGCTTGGGAAGTACAAGTTGGCAACGTATCGTTGTCCCACGTGGGGCTCGCAGTTTACATCCCCATTTGACAGATGAGGGAACTGAGGCCCAGAGAAGTGAAGTGACTTGCCTAAGGTCACGCAGCAGACCAGCGGCAGAGCAGGGATTAGAATAATAATAATTATGATGATGATGGCATTTATCAAGCGCTTACTATGTGCAAAGCACCGTTCTAAGCGCCGGGGAGGTTACAAGGTGATCAGGTTGTCCCCCGGGGGGCTCACAGTCTTCATCCCCATTTTACAGATGAGGAAACTGAGGCCCAGAAAAGTTCCCACGACCTTCTGACTCTCAGGCCTGGGCTCTAGCTGCAATTAATAATAATACTAATAACAATAATAATAATGGCATTTATTAAGCTCTTACTATGTGCAAAGCACTGTTCTAAGCACCGGGGAGGTTACAAGGTGATCAGGTTGTCCCCCGGGGGGCTCACAGTCTTCATCCCCATTTTACAGATGAGGAAACTGAGGCCCAGAAAAGTTCCCACGACCTTCTGACTCTCAGGCCTAGGCTCTAGCTGCAATTAATAATAATACTAATAACAATAATAATAATGGCATTTATTAAGCTCTTACTATGTGCAAAGCACTGTTCTAAGCACCGGGGAGGTTACAAGGTGATCAGGTTGTCCCCCGGGGGGCTCACAGTCTTCATCCCCATTTTCCAGATGAGGGAACTGAGGCTCAGAGAAGTGAAGTGACTTGCCCCAGGTCACACAGCAGGCATGTGGCGGAGCCGGGATTCGAACCCACGACCTCTGACTCCAAAGCCCGGGCTCTTTCCACTGAGCCACGCTGCTTCTCTAAGTCGCACCGCAGACAAGAGCCCGGGCTTTGGAGTCAGAGGTCATGGGTTCGAATGCCGGCTCCGCCATTGTCAGCTGTGGGACTTTGGGCAAATCACTTCACTTCTCTGGGCCTCAGTTCCCTCATCTGTAAAATGGGGATGAAGACAGTGAGCCCCCCCCCCCCCGTGGGACGACCTGATCACCTTGTAACCTCCCCAGCGCTTAGTACAGTGCTTTGCACATAGTAAGCGCTTAATAAATGCCATTGTTATCTTCTAGACTGTGAGCCCCCACCGTGGGACAACCTGATCACCTTGTAACCTCCCCAGCGCTTAGAACAGTGCTTTGCACATAGTAAGCGCTTAATAAATGCCATTAAAAAAACAGTGGCTGAGCTGGGACAACCTGATCACCTGGTAAGCTCCCCAGCGCTTAGAACAGTGCTTTGCACATAGTAAGCGCCTAATAAATGCCATTTAAAAAAACAGTGGCTGAGCTGGGACAACCTGATCACCTTGTAACCTCCCCAGCGCTTAGAACAGTGCTTGGCACATAGTAAGCGCTTAATAAATATCATTAAAAAACAGTGGCTGAGCTGGGACAATCTGATCACCTTGTAACCTCCCCAACGCTTAGTACAGTGCTTGGTACATAGTAAATGCTTAGTAAATACCATTAAAAAAAAAAAGTGGCTGAGCTGGGACAACCTGATCACCTTGTAACCTCCCCAGCGCTTAGTACAGTGCTTTGCACAAACTAAGCGCTTAATAAATGCCATTATAAAAAACAGTGGCTGAGCTGGGACCACCTGATCACCTTGCAGCCTCCCCAGCGCTTAGTACAGTGCTTTACACATAGTAAGCGCTTAATAAATGCCATTAAAAAAAAAAAAGTGGCTGAGCTGGGATTTGAACCCATAACCTCCTCACTCTTAGGCCCGTGTTTTAGCCACTACACTGCGCTGCTTCTCGAGAGCATTTACATTCCCATTTATAGAGCGTTTACTATGTGCAGAGCAGTGTACTAAGCGCTTGGGAGAGTACAGTGTAACAACAGACACATTCCCAGTCATCTTTGTTGTGCCACAACACATTCCCAATCATTTCTAGAGCATTTACTATGTGCAGAGCAGTGTACTAAGCGCTTGGGAAAGTACAATGTAACAACAGACACCTTCCCAGTCATATTTATTGGGCGCTTACTGTGTGCAGAGCACTGTGCTAAGCGTTTGGGAGAGTATAACGTAACAACACGTTCCCAATCGTATTTATTGAGTGCTGTGTGACGAGCTCTAGTACTAAGCGCCTGGGAGAGTACAATGCAACAACACATTCCCAATCATTTCTAGAGCATTCACTATGTGCAGAGCAGTGTACTAAGCGCTTGGGAGAGTACAATGTAACAACAGACACATTCCCAGTCATCTTTGTTGTGCCACAACACATTCCCAATCATTTCTAGAGCATTTACTATGTGCAGAACAGTGTACTAAGCGCTTGGGAAAGTACAATGTAACAACAGACACCTTCCCAGTCATATTTATTGGGCGCTTACTGTGTGCAGAGCACTGTGCTAAGCGTTTGTACAATGTAACAACACATTCCCAATCGTATTTATTGAGTGCTGTGTGACGAGCTCTAGTACTAAGCGCCTGGGAGAGTACAATGCAACAACACATTCCCAATCATTTCTAGAGCATTTACTATGTGCAGGGCAGTGTACTAAGCGCTTGGGAGAGTACAATGTAACAACAGACACATTCCCAGTCATATTTATTGTGCAGCAACACATTCCCAATCATTTCTAGAGCATTTACTATGTGCAGAGCAGTGTACTAAGCGCTTGGGAGAGTACAGTGTAACAACAGACACCTTCCCAATCATATTTATTGAGCGCTTACTGTGTGCAGAGCACTGTGCTAAGCGCTTGGGAGAGTACAATGTCACAACACGTTCCCAATCGTATTTATTGAGTGCTGTGTGACGAGCTCTAGTACTAAGCGCCTGGGAGAGTACAATGCAACAACCCATTCCCAATCATTTCTAGAGCATTTACTATGTGCAGAGCAGTGTACTAAGCGCTTGGGAGAGTACAGTGTAACAACACACACATTCCCAGTCATCTTTATTGTGCAACAACACATTCCCAATCATTTCAAGAGCATTTACTATGTGCAGAGCACTGTACTAGGCGCTTGGGAGAGTACAATGTAACAACAGACACATTCCCAGTCATATTTATTGTGCAGCAACACATTCCCAATCATTTCTAGAGCATTTACTATGTGCAGAGCAGTGTACTAAGCGCTTGGGAGAGTACAGTGTAACAACACACACATTCCCAGTCATCTTTATTGTGCAACAACACATTCCCAATCATTTCTAGAGCATTTACTATGTGCAGAGCACTGTACTAAGCGCTTGGGAGAGTACAGTGTAACAACAGACACATTCCCGGTCATATTTATTGTGCAACAACACATTCCCAATCATTTCTAGAACATTTACTATGTGCAGAGCAGTGTACTAAGCGCTTGGGAGAGTACAATGTAACAACAGACACCTTCCCAGTCATATTTATTGAGCGCTTACTGTGTGCAGAGCACTGTGCTAAGCGCTTGGGAGAGTACAATGTCACAACACGTTCCCAATCGTATTTATTGAGTGCTGTGTGACGAGCTCTAGTACTAAGCGCCTGGGAGTGTACAATGCAACAACCCATTCCCAATCATTTCTAGAGCATTTACTATGTGCAGAGCAGTGTACTAAGCGCTTGGGAGAGTACAGTGTAACAACACACACATTCCCAGTCATCTTTATTGTGCAACAACACATTCCCAATCATTTCAAGAGCATTTACTATGTGCAGAGCACTGTACTAGGCGCTTGGGAGAGTACAATGTAACAACAGACACATTCCCAGTCATATTTATTGTGCAGCAACACATTCCCAATCATTTCTAGAGCATTTACTATGTGCAGAGCAGTGTACTAAGCGCTTGGGAGAGTACAGTGTAACAACAGACACCTTCCCAATCATATTTATTGAGCGCTTACTGTGTGCAGAGCACTGTGCTAAGCGCTTGGGAGAGTACAATGTCACAACACGTTCCCAATCGTATTTATTGAGTGCTGTGTGACGAGCTCTAGTACTAAGCGCCTGGGAGAGTACAATGCAACAACACATTCCCAATCATTTCTAGAGCATTTACTATGTGCAGAGCAGTGTACTAGGCGCTTGGGAGAGTACAGTGTAACAACACACACATTCCCAGTCATCTTTATTGTGCAACAACACATTCCCAATCATTTCAAGAGCATTTACTATGTGCAGAGCACTGTACTAGGCGCTTGGGAGAGTACAATGTAACAACAGACACATTCCCAGTCATATTTATTGTGCAACAACACATTCCCAATCATTTCTAGAGCATTTACTATGCGCAGAGCAGTGTACTAAGCGCTTGGGAGAGTACAATGTAACAACAGACACCTTCCCAGTCATATTTATTGAGCGCTTACTGTGTGCAGAGCACTGTGCTAAGCGCTTGGGAGAGTACAATGTCACAACACGTTCCCAATCGTATTTATTGAGTGCTGTGTGACGAGCTCTAGTACTAAGCGCCTGGGAGTGTACAATGCAACAACCCATTCCCAATCATTTCTAGAGCATTTACTATGTGCAGAGCAGTGTACTAGGCGCTTGGGAGAGTACAGTGTAACAACACACACATTCCCAGTCATCTTTATTGTGCAACAACACATTCCCAATCATTTCAAGAGCATTTACTATGTGCAGAGCACTGTACTAGGCGCTTGGGAGAGTACAATGTAACAACAGACACATTCCCAGTCATATTTATTGTGCAACAACACATTCCCAATCATTTCTAGAACATTTACTATGTGCAGAGCAGTGTACTAAGCGCTTGGGAGAGTACAATGTAACAACAGACACCTTCCCAATCATATTTATTGAGCGCTTACTGTGTGCAGAGCACTGTGCTAAGCGCTTGGGAGAGTACAATGTCACAACACGTTCCCAATCGTATTTATTGAGTGCTGTGTGACGAGCTCTAGTACTAAGCGCCTGGGAGAGTACAATGCAACAACACATTCCCAATCATTTCTAGAGCATTTACTATGTGCAGAGCAGTGTACTAAGCGCTTGGGAGAGTACAGTGTAACAACACACACATTCCCAGTCATCTTTATTGTGCAACAACACATTCCCAATCATTTCAAGAGCATTTACTATGTGCAGAGCACTGTACTAGGCGCTTGGGAGAGTACAATGTAACAACAGACACATTCCCAGTCATATTTATTGTGCAACAACACATTCCCAATCATTTCTAGAGCATTTACTATGTGCAGAGCAGTGTACTAAGCGCTTGGGAGAGTACAATGTAACAACAGACACCTTCCCAGTCATATTTATTGAGCGCTTACTGTGTGCAGAGCACTGTGCTAAGCGCTTGGGAGAGTACAATGTCACAACACGTTCCCAATCGTATTTATTGAGTGCTGTGTGACGAGCTCTAGTACTAAGCGCCTGGGAGTGTACAATGCAACAACCCATTCCCAATCATTTCTAGAGCATTTACTATGTGCAGAGCAGTGTACTAGGCGCTTGGGAGAGTACAGTGTAACAACACACACATTCCCAGTCATCTTTATTGTGCAACAACACATTCCCAATCATTTCTAGAGCATTTACTATGTGCAGAACAGTGTACTAAGCGCTTGGGAGAGTACAATGTAACAACAGCCACCTTCCCAGTCATATTTATTGGGCGCTTACTGTGTGCAGAGCACTGTGCTAAGCGTTTGGGAGAGTATAATGTAACAACACACTCCCAGTCGTATTTATTGAGTGCTTACTGTGTGCAGGGCACTGTACTAAGCACTTGGGAGAGTTCAATGTAACAACAGACACATTTTGTTTTGTTGTCTGTCTCCCCCTTCTAGACTGTGAACCCGCTGTTGGGTAGGGACTGTCTCTAAATGTTGCCGACTTGTACTTCCCAAGCGCTTAGTACAGTGCTCTGCACACAGTAAGCGCTCAATAAATACGATTGAATGAATGAATATTATTATTACCCCAGAGCTCAGAACAGTGCTTGGCACGTAGTAAGCACTTAACAAATACCATCAGTATTATTATTATTATTACCCCAGCGCTTAGAACAGTGCTTGGCACATAGAAAGCGCTTAGCAAATACCATCAGTATTATTATTATTATTACCCCAGCGCTTAGAACAGTGCTTGGCACATAGAAAGCGCTTAGCAATACCATCATTATTGTTATTATCCCAGCGCTTAGAACAGTGCTTGGCACACAGTAAGCGCTTCACAAATACCATCACTATTATTATTATTATTACCCCAGCGCTTGGAACACTGCTTGGCACATGATAAGCGCTTAACAAATACGATTACTATTAAGGTCGTGGGTTCAAATCCCGACTCCTCCACTTGTCAGCTGTGTGACTTTGGGCAAGTCACTTCACTGCTCTGGGCCTCAGTTCCCTCATCTGGAAAATGGGGCTGAAGACTGTGAGCCCCTCGTGGGACAATCTACCCCAGCGCTTAGAACAGTGCTTGGCCCATAGTAAGCGCTTAACAAATACCAACATTATTATTATTATTAACAAATACCATCAGTATTATTATTATTACTCCAGCGCTTAGAACAGTGCTTGGCCCATAGTAAGCGCTTAACAAATACCATCATTACTAGTATTATTACCCCAGCGCTTAGAACACTGCTTGGCACATGGTAAGCGCTTAACAAATACCATCATTATTACTATTATTACCCCAGCGCTTAGAACAGTGCTTGGCCCATAGTAAGCGCTTAACAAACACCATCATTATTAGTATTATTACCCCAGCGCTTAGAACAGTGCTTGGCACATAGTAAGCGCTTAACAAATACCATCATTATTAGTATTATTACCCCAGCGCTTAGAACAGTGCTTGGCCCATAGTAAGCGCTTAACAAATGCCATCATTATTAGTATTATTACCCCAGCGCTCAGAACAGTGCTTGGCCCATAGTAAGCGCTTAACAAATTCATTCATTCATTCAATCGTATTTATTGAGCGCTTCCTGTGTGCAGGGCACTGTACTAAGCGCTTGGGACGTCCAAGTTGGCAACATCTAGAGACGGTCCCAACCCGACAGCGGGCTCACAGGCTAGAAGGGGGAGACTGACGACAAAACACAACATAAAATAAAATAATTATTTTATAAAATAAACGGAATAAAACACATAAAACTAAAATAAATAGAAGAAATCTGTACAAATAGAGTCATGAATCTGAATAAGTAGAATAAAATGAAGAAAAACAAAATAAATAGACTGTGAGCCCACTGTTGGGTAGGGACTGTCTCTATGTGTTGCCAATTTGTACTTCCCAAGCGCTTAGTACAGTGCTCTGCACATAGTAAGCGCTCAATAAATACGATTGATGATGATGAAATAGAATAAATCCGTACACATAAAATAAATAGAGCAATAAATCTGTACAAATAAAATAAATAGAGCAATAAATCTGTACAAAGAGATGTACATATAAATACCATGGACTGATTGCCTGCCCGTCGTTGGGTCGGGACCGTCTCTCTCTGTTGCCAAACTTGTACTTCCCAAGCGCTTAGCACAGTGCTCCAGCACCCAGAGAGCGCTCAATAAATACCATTGAATGAATGGGGCTGGGAGAGGAAGAGCAGGCCGCCCGCGCAGGCGCACTGGCACTCACCCGCCGCCACGAGGCTGCCATCCGCAGGCCGACCACGAGGGGGCGCGGCCGCGCAAGCGCAGTCGCACTCGCACGCCGGCCTGCGCCCCCCGCGCAGGCGCAGTCGCACTCACACGCCGGCCTCCGGCCCCGCGCAGGCGCACTCGCTCTCCACCCGGCGCCACGAGGACCGCGAGAGGGGCGGGGGGGGGGCTCACGCGCCCTCGCGCAGGCGCATCGCGTCGTCCCTCCGCGCGCGGGCCGCCGTATTGACGTCATCAGGGCGCGCCGCCGCCCTGACGTCATCAGCGCGCCCCCCGGGTACCATGGAGACCGGCCGTCCGGCCACCGCCGTCCGGGACCTCCTGCAGGACGGTAAAGTGGCATTTATTATTCAATCACTCATTCATTTAATAATAGTAATAATAATAATAATAATGCTGGTATTTGTTAAACGTTTACTCTGTGTCAAGCCCTGCTCTAAGCGCTGGGGTCGTCCCACGTGGGGCTCCCAGTCTTCATCCCCCCCACCATTCATTCACTTGTTTGTTTCCTCATTCGTTCATTAATAACGACTAAATCATTACATATCGTATATAGTTAATCAATCTTCTTTATTATTCGTTAATCATAACGATGATAGTATTTGCTAAGCGCCCAGCACTGTTCTGAGCGCTGGGGTAGAGCCCAGGGGATCAGGTTGTCCCACGTGGGGCTCCCAGTCTTCATCCCCATTCATTCATTCCCTTATTTTTTACTCATTCGTTCATGAATAATGATTAAGTAATTATATTTTCTACATTCTTATATGTAATCAATCAATTTTATTTTTTATTTATTGATCATAGTGATGATGGTATTTGTTAAGCGCTTACTATGTGCCCAGCACTGTTCTGAGCGCCGGGGTAGAGCCCAGGTGATCAGGTTGTCCCACGGGGGGCTCATAGTCTTCATCCCCATTCATTCATTCCCTTATTTGTTTATTCATTCGTTCATTAATGATTAAGTAACTATATTTTCTATATTATTACATATAATTAATCGATTTTATTGATTATTCATTAAGCATAGTAGTGATAGTATTTGTTAAGCGCCTACTATGTGCCCAGCACTGTTCTGAGCGCTGGGGTAGTAGAGATCAGGTTGTGCCACGTGGGGCTCCCAGTCTTCACCCCCATTCATTCATTCATTCACTTATTTATTCACTCGCTCATTAGTAATGATTAAGTAATTATATTTTCTATATTGTATATAATTAATCAATTTTAGCTACTAGTCATTAAGCGTAATGATGATGGTATTTGTTAAGCGCTTACTATGTGCCCAGCACTGTTCTGAGCGCTGGGGTAGAGCCCAGGTGATCAGGTTGTCCCACGGGGGGCTCATAGTCTTCATCCCCATTCATTCAGTCACTTATTTCTTTATTCATTCGTTCATTAATGCCTAAGTAACCATAGTTTCTACATTATTGAATATAATTAATCAATTTTATTGATTATTCATTAAGCATAGTAGTGATAGTATTTGTTAAGCGCTTACTATGTGCCCAGCACTGTTCTGAGCGCTGGGGTAGTAGAGATCAGGTTGTGCCACGTGGGGCTCCCAGTCTTCACCCCCATTCATTCATTCATTCACTTATTTATTCACTCGCTCATTAGAAATGATTAAGTAATTATATTTTCTATATTGTATATAATTAATCAATTTTAGCTACTAGTCATTAAGCGTAATGATGATGGTATTTGTTAAGCGCTTACTATGTGCCCAGCACTGTTCTGAGCGCCGGGGTAGAGCCCAGGTGATCAGGTTGTCCCCCGTGGGGCTCACAGTCTTCATCCCCATTCATTCAGTCCCTTATTTCTTTATTCATTCGTTCATTAATGCTTAAGTAACTATAGTTTCTACATTATTGAATATAATTAATCAATTTTATTGATTATTCATTAAGCATAGTAGTGATAGTATTTGTTAAGCGCTTACTATGTGCCCAGCACTGTTCTGAGCGCTGGGGTAGTAGAGATCAGGTTGTCCCACGTGGGGCTCCCAGTCTTCACCCCCATTCATTCATTCATTCACTTATTTATTCACTCGCTCATTAGTAATGATTAAGTAATTATATTTTCTATATTGTATATAATTAATCAATTTTAGCTACTAGTCATTAAGCGTAATGATGATGGTGTTTGTTAAGCGCTTACTATGTGCCCAGCACCGTTCTGAGCGCGGGGGTAGAGCCCAGGTGATCAGGTTGTCCCACGGGGGGCTCACAGTCTTCATCCCCATTCATTCATTCCCTTATTTGTTTATTCATTCGTTCATTAATGATTAAGTAACTATATTTTCTATATTATTACATATAATTAATCGATTTTATTGATTATTCATTAAGCATAGTAGTGATAGTATTTGTTAAGCGCTTACTATGTGCCCAGCACTGTTTTGAGCGCTGGGGTAGAGCCCAGGTGATCAGGTTGTCCCACGTGGGGCTCCCAGTCTTCACCCCCATTCATTCATTCATTCACTTATTTATTCACTCGTTCATTAGTAATGATTAAGTAATTATATTTTCTCTATTGTATATAATTAATCAATTTTAGTCACTATTCATTAAGCACAGTAATGATAGTATTTGTTAAGCCCTTACTGTGTGCCCAGCACCGTTCTGAGCGCCGGAGTAGAGACCAGGTGATCAGGTTGTCCCACGTAGGGCTCAGTCTTCATGCCCATTCATTCATTCACTTATTTGTTTATTCATTCGTTCATTAATAATGATTGTGATTATATTTCCTATATTAATTGTATATAGTTAATCAATTTTATTTATTATTTATTATTCATTAATCATAGTAATGATAGTATTTGTTAAGCGCTTACTATGTGCCCAGCACCGTTCTGAGCGCTGGGGTAGGGCCCAGGTGATCAGGTTATCCCACGTGGGGCTCACAGTCTTCATCCCCATTCATTCAGTCCCTTATTTCTTTATTCATTCGTTCATTAATGATTAAGTAACTATATTTTCTATATTATTACATATAATTAATCGATTTTATTGATTATTCATTAAGCATAGTAGTGATAGTATTTGTTAAGCGCTTACTATGTGCCCAGCACTGTTTTGAGCGCTGGGGTAGAGCCCAGGTGATCAGGTTGTCCCACGTGGGGCTCCCAGTCTTCACCCCCATTCATTCATTCATTCACTTATTTATTCACTCGTTCATTAGTAATGATTAAGTAATTATATTTTCTCTATTGTATATAATTAATCAATTTTAGTCACTGTTCATTAAGCACAGTAATGATAGTATTTGTTAAGCCCTTACTGTGTGCCCAGCACCGTTCTGAGCGCCGGAGTAGAGACCAGGTGATCAGGTTGTCCCACGTAGGGCTCAGTCTTCATGCCCATTCATTCATTCACTTATTTGTTTATTCATTCGTTCATTAATAATGATTGTGATTATATTTCCTATATTAATTGTATATAGTTAATCAATTTTATTTATTATTTATTATTCATTAATCATAGTAATGATAGTATTTGTTAAGCGCTTACTATGTGCCCAGCACCGTTCTGAGCGCTGGGGTAGGGCCCAGGTGATCAGGTTATCCCACGTGGGGCTCAGTCTTCATCCCCATTCATTCATTCACTTAGTTGTTTATTCATTCGTTCATTAATATTGATTAATTAATTATATTTTCTATTCTATTGATCAATTTTATTTATTATTCATTAATCATAATAATGATGGTGTTTGTTAAGCGCTTACTATGTGCCCGGCACTGTTCTGAACGCCGGAGTAGAGACCAGGTGATCAGGTTGTCCCATGTGGGGCTCAGTCTTCATCCCCATTCATTCAGTCACTTATTTGTTCATTCGTTCATTAATAATGATTAAGTAATTATATTTCCTGTATTAATTGTCTGTAGTTAATCAATTTCATTTATTATTCATTAATCATAATAATGATAGTATTTGTTAAGCGCTTACTATGTGCCCAGCACCGTTCTGAGCACTGGGGTAGAGACCAGGTGAGCAGGTTGTCCCACGTGGGGCTCACAGTCTTCATCCCCATTCATTCATTCCCTTATTTGTTTATTCATTTGTTCATTAATAATGATTAAAAGTAAATATGCTTTCTATATTATGTATAATTAATCAATTTTACTTATTATTCATTAATCATAGTAATGATGGTATTAAGGTTGTCCCACGTGGGGCTCACAGTCTTCATCCCTGTTCATTCATTCCCTTATTTGTTTATTCATTCTTTCATTAATAATTATTGAGTAATTATTTTTTCTGTATCAATTATATATAACTAATGAATTTTATTTATTGTTCATTAATCATAATGATAGTATTTGTTAAGCGCTCACTATGTGCCCAGCACTGTTCTGAGCGCTGGGGTAGAGCCCAGGTGATCAGGTTGTCCCACGTGGGGCTCAGTCTTCATCCCCATTCATTCATTCACTTATTTGTTTATTCACTCGTTCATTAATAATGGTTAAGTAATTATACTTTCTATATTATTATGTATAATGAATCAATTTTACTTATTCATTAATCATAGTAATGATGGTATTAAGCGCTTACTACGTGCCCAGCACTGTTCTGAGCGCTGGGGTAGAGACCAGGCGATCAAGTTGTCCCACGTGGGGCTCCCAGTCTTCATCCCCATTCATTCAGTCACTTATTTGTTTACTCATTCGTTCATGAGTAATGATTAAGTAATTATATTTTCTATATTCTTATATATAATCAATCAATTTTATTTATTATTTATTAATCATAATAATGATAGTATTTGTTAAGCACTTACTGTGTGCCAAGTACTGTTCTGAGCTCTGGGGTAGAGACCAGGTGATCAGGTTGTCCCACGTGGGGCTCATAGTCTTCATCCCCATTCATTCACTTATTTGTTTATTCATTTGCTTGTTAATAATGATTACATAATTATGTTTTCTATATTATTAATCAATTTTATTCATTACTCATTAGTCATAATAATGACGGTGTTTGTTAAGCGCTTACTATGTGCCCAGCACCGTTCTGAGCGCTGGGGTAGAGACCAGGTGATCAGGTTGTCCCACGTGGGGCTCAGTCTTCATCCCCACTCATTCATTCACTTATTCATTCGTTCATTAATAACGATTAAGTAAGTATATTTCCTATATTAATTGTATATAGTTAATCAATTTTATTTACTCTTCATTAATCATAATGATGATAGTATTTGTTAAGCGCTTACTATGTGCCCAGCACCGTTCTGAGCTCTGGGGTAGAGACCAGGTGATCGGGTTGTCCCATGTGGGGCTCACAGTCTTCATCCCCATTCATTCATAATAACAATAATAATGATGGCATTTGTTAAGCGCTTACTATGTACGAAGCACTGCTCTAAGCACTGGGGTAGATACCAGGTAACCGGTTGTCCCACGTGGCGCTCACCATCTTCGTCTCCATTTATTCATTCACTCATTCACTTATTTATTTATTCATTAATAATAATAATGGTATTAGGCGCTTACTCTGTGCGAAGCACCGTTCTAAGTGCTGGGGTAGAGACAAGGTGATCTGCTTGTCCCACGTGGAGCTCACAGTCTACATCCTCATTCATTCATTCATTCAGCCATTAATAATTAATTAAGTGTATTTCACAATTAATATCTTAATTACATATAATTAATTATATTTATTTTCATGAATAATAGTAATTATGGTATTTGTTAAGCAAGGCACTGCTCTAAGCGCTGGGGTAGAGACAAGGTGATCTGGTTGTCCCACGTGGGGCTCCCAGTCTGCATCCCCATTCATTCATTCATTCATTCATTCATTCATCCAGCCATTAATAATTAATTAAATTAGTATATTTCACGTATTAATATCTGAATTACAAATAATTATATTTATTTTTCATTAATAATAGTAATGGTGGTATTTGTTAAGCACTTGTTATGTGCATAGCACTGCTCTAAGCGCTGGGGTAGAGACAAGGTGATCTGGTTGTCCCACGTGGGGCTCACAGTCTACATCCCCATTCATTCATTCATTCAGCCATTAATAATTAATTAAATAAGTATATTTCACATGTTAATATCTGAATTACAAATAATTAATTATATTTATTTTTCATGAATAATAGTAATGATGGTATTTGTTAAGCACTTATTATGTGCAAAGCACTGCTCTAAGCGCTGGGGTAGAGACAAGGTGACCTGGTTGTCCCACGTGGGGCTCACAGTCTACATCCCCAGTCATTCATTCATTCATTCATTCATTCAGCCATTAATAGTTAATTAAATAAGTATATTTCACCTATTAATATCTGAATTACATATAATTAATTATATTTATTTTTCATTAATAATAGTAATGATGGTATTTGTTAAGCACTTGTTATGTGCAAAGCACTGCTCTAAGCGCTGGGGTAGAGACAAGGTGATCAGGTTGTCCCACGTGGGGCTCTCGGTCTACATCCCCATTCATTCATTCATTCATTCAGCCATTAATAATTAATTAAATAAGTATATTTCACCTATTAGTATCTGAATTACAAATAATTAATTATATTTATTTTTCATTAGTAATAGTAATGATGGTATTTGTTAAGCACTTATTATGTGCAAAGCACTGCTCGAAGCGCTGGGGTAGAGACAAGGTGATCAGGTTGTCCCACGTGGGGCTCACAGTCTACATCCCCATTCATTCATTCATTGATTCAGCCATTAATAATTAATTAAATAAATATATTTCACATATTAATATCTGAATTACAAATAATTAAGTATATTTATTTTTCATGAATAATAGTAATGATGGTATTTGTTAAGTGCTTGTTATGTGCAAAGCACTGCTCTAAGCGCTGGGGTAGAGACAAGGTGATCTGGTTGCCCCACGTGGGGCTCACAGTCTACATCCCCATTCATTCATTCATTCACTTATTTATTTATTTATTCAGCCATTGATAATTAATTAAATAAGTATATTTCACATATTAATATCTTAGTTGTATATAATTAATCAATTATATTTAGTTTTCATTAATAATAGGAATGATAGTATTTGTTACACGCTTGTTATAATAATAACAATAATAATAGCATTTGTTAAGTGCTTACTATGTGCAAAGCACTGTTCTAAGCACTGGGGGAATACAAGGTGATCAGGTTGTCCCGTGTGGGGCTCACAGTCTTCATCCCCATTTTACAGATGCGGTAACTGAGGCTCCGAGAAGTTAAGTGTATGTTCAAAGCACTGTTCTAAGCGCTGGGGTAGAGACCAGGTAACCGGTTGTCCCACGTGGGGCTCCCAGTCTTCTCCCCCATTTATTCATTCATTCACTTACTTATTTATTCATTCATTCATTAATAACAATAATGGTGTTTGTTAAGCGCTTAGTATGTGCGAAGCACTCTTCTAAGATCTGGGGTAGGTACAAGGTGATCTGGTTGTCCCACGTGGGGCTCACAGTCCCGGCTCCGCCAGTTGTCAGCCGTGTGACTTTGGGCCAGTCACTTCACTTCTCTGGGCCTCAGTTCCCTCATCTGTAAAATGGGGATGCAGAGTGGGAGCCCCCCGTGGGACAACCCGGTCACCTTGTAATCTCCCCAGCGCTTAGAACAGTGCTTTACACATAGTAAGCGCTTAATAAATGCCGCCATTATTATTATTACTATTATTCATCCCCATTCATTCATTCACTCCTATTTATTGAGCGCTTACTTTGTGCAGAGTACTATACTAAGCGTTTGGGAAAATCCAGTACAGCAATAAGCAGTGACATTCCCTGCCCATAACGAGCTGACCGTCTAGAGAGCCTGGGAGTCAGAGGTCATGGGTTCTAATCCCGCCTCCGCCCCTTGTCTGCTGGGTGACCTTGGGCAAGTCACTTCACTGGGCCTCAGTTCCCTCATCTGTAAAGTGGGGATTAAGACCGTGAGCCCCCCGTGGGCCAACCCGATCACCTTGAATCCTCCCCAGCGCTTAGAACAGCGCTTTGCACATAGTAAGCGCTTACCAAATCCCATCATCATCTAATCCCGCCGCCGCCCCTTGTCCGCCGGGTGACCCTGGGCAAGTCACTTCGCTTCTCTGGAGTTCCCTCATCTGGAAAATGGGGGTGAAGACTGTGAGCCCCACGTGGGACAACTCCCTGTATCTACCCCTGCGCTTAGAGCAGTGCTTGGCACGTAGTAAGCGCTCAGCAGATACCATCATTATCACTAGGGCGGGAAGAAAGACAGCGGTACAAATAAAGTGACGGATATGGTCATAAGGGCAATGGGGCTGCGAGGGGAAGAAGAAAGGGGGGCTCAGTCAGGGAAGGCCTCTTGGAGGAGGCGTAGTCCCTGTCATCATCATCATCATCATCATCATCAATCGTATTTATTGAGCGCTTACTATGTGCAGAGCACTGTACTAAGCGCTTGGGAAGTACAAATTGGCAACATAGGCAGTCCCTACCCAACAGTGGGCTCACAGTCTAAAAGGGGGAGACAGACAACAAAGCAAAACATATTAACAAAATAAAATAAATAGAATAGATATGTACAAGTAAAATAAATAGAGTAATAAATATGTACAAACATATATACAGATATACAGGTGCTGTGGGGAAGGGAAGGAGGTAAGATGGGGGGATGGAGAGGGGGACGAGGGGGAGAGGAAGGAAGGGGCTCAGTCTGGGAAGGCCTCCTGGAGGAGGTGAGCTCTCAGCAGGGCCAGCTGTCCCACGCGGGGCTCACATTCTCAATCCCCATTTTAGAGATGAGGTAACTGAGGCACAGGAAAGTGCAGTGACTTGCCCAAGGTCGCGCAGCACGCAAGCGGCGGAGCTGGGATTGGAACCCATAACCTTCCGACTTCCGGGGCCGTGCTCTGTCCCCTAGTCCACGCCGCCACTCACCTCTACTTCTTTTTCCGAGAGAGGCCGAGAAGTAGCAGCGCGTCCTCTGCGAAGTTCTGCTCATTCAGTCGCATTTATCGAGCGCTTACTGTGTGCAGAGCACTGTACTAAGCGCTTGGGAAGTACAGGTCGGCAACGTAGAGAGTTGTGCGGCTTGAAGCGTAAAGGGTTTCTTTTTCTTTTTCCTTTCCAGAGTGCTACGCTGATTTTTTAAGCCAGGACTTCGACGTCAAGGCTTACACCTCTCAGTCCATTCACCGAGCGGTGATAGCCGAGCAGTTGGCCAAGCTCGCCCAAGGGATCAGTCAACTGGATAAAGAACTTCACTTACAGGTAAAATCCCCACAGCACCTGTATATATGTATATATGTTTGTACATATTTATTACTCTATTTACTTGTACATATCTATTCTATTTATTTTATTTTGTTAGTATGTTTGGTTTTGTTCTCTGTCTCCCCCTTTTAGACTGTGAGCCCACTGTTGGGCAGGGACTGTCTCTATATGTTGCCAATTTGTACTTCCCAAGCGCTTAGCACAGTGCTCTGCACCCAGTAAGCGCTCAATAAAGACGATTGATGATGATGAGGAGGATCCTATTTGCTCTAGTAATTAGAGGAGTAATCCAGGATTTGGGGCCGAGGGCCGAGTGAACGCTGTTTCTCCCGGCGTTCCCATCCTCACTCCGGAGGAGGGGTTGCGGGGGTGGAAGAGGAGGAGGAAGAGGAGGAAGAAAGCCCGTGGAGTGAGCGGGGCGCTCATATAGTAATTTTACCTTGGATTTTGTTTCGGGCTTTTCCATTCATTCATTCATTCAATCATATGTATTGAGCGCTTACTGGGTGCAGAGCACTGTACTAAACGCTTGGGAAGTCCAAGTTGGCAATATAGCCGTTAATCATCCTCCTCATCATCATCAATCATATTTATTGAGGGCTTACTGTGTGCAGAGCACTGTACAAAGCGCTTGGGAAGTACAAATTGGCAACATAGAGAGACAGTCCCTACCCAACAGTGGGCTCGCAGTCTAAAAGGGAGAGACAGAGAACAAAACCAAACATACTGACAAAATAAAATAAATAGAATAGATATGTACAAGTACAATAAATAAATAGAGTAATAAATATGTACAAACATATATACAGGTGCTGTGGGGAAGGGAAGGAGGTAAGATGGGGGGATGGAGAGGGGGACGAGGGGGAGAGGAAGGAAGGGGCTCAGTCTGGGAAGGCCAGACTCCAAAACTCAAAAACTTCAAAACTCAAAGCCTACAGAATAAAAAGAACTGCCCGGAAGACAGTTGCAGGACTAGTTCTGGTCCCGTTCGAACCTCCTTTCCATTTGGTTCACGCTGGACCCCCGCTTCCGTAACCATGGTTACGGATTTTGAAAAACTTAAGGGTTGCGGTGAGAGTTGCAGATTCCGTCTCCAATATTGGTAGCATCTATGCACACTTGTGACTAATTAGTCAATTTGTACTTACTTTCCAGAGTGTGCTCCCATTGTCACAGGGTCTTCTAGACTGTGAGCCCGCTGTTGGGTAGGGACCGTCTCTATATGTTGCCAACTTGGACTTCCCGAGCGCTTAGTACAGTGCTCTGCATGCGGTAAGCGCTCAATAAATACGATTGATTGATTGATTGAGGGAGCGGCCGGGGAGCTAGGAGGAAAACCAGGAGAGGACAGGGTCAGCGAAGCCGAGGTCGGTTAACCTCGAGGTTGGGTGGAGAAGCAGCGTGGCTCAGTGGAAAGAGCACGGGCTTTGGAGTTTGTACATATTTATTTCTCTATTTTACTTGCACGTATCTATTCTATTTTATTTTGTTAATATGTTTGGTTTTGTTCCCTTGTAGACTGTGAGCCCACTGTTGGGTAGGGACCGTCTCTATATGTTACCAACTTGGACTTCCCAAGCGCTTAGTACAGTGCCCTGCACACAGTAAGCGCTCAATAAATACAATTGATTGATTGATTGATTTGGAGTCAGGGGTCGTGAGTTCTGATCCCAACTCTGCCAGTTGTCAGATATGTTGCCAACTTGTACTTCCCAAGCGCTTAGTACAGTGCTGTGCACACAGGCGCTCAATAAATACGATTGAGTGAATGAATGAATTATTAGTAGTAGGAGAGTAGCGAGGTGAGGTAGGAGGCGATGGTAAAGAGTTTCTGCTGGACACACAGGTGGATGGGTGGCCACTTCCACAGGCTGCGGCTGAGAGGATGGGGGAAAGAGGTGGCGGGACAGGTCATTATTAAACGATTATGCTATTATGATAACATATTTTCATGCAGTTCCCTTCCACGCTCACCGTACCCACACCCCAGGCGCCTTTTCCCTTCACCCACTCTCATCTTCCGCGTGAACATCCAGATTCCGTGGTCCCCAAACTGCCCGGGCCCTCCCAGAGACATCTCAAATCGATGATGCCTAAATCTCACGCAAACGCTTGCCCCCCGGAGAATGAGAAACAAAGGGAGGGATGGTGAAGTCCCCCACCGGAGGTCTGTGGCTACTAATAAAAAGGTGCACCGCCCCGATTCAATCCGCGCTAATCGCTCCTCCTCACTTTTCAGGTAGTTGCGAGGCATGAAGACTTATTGGCACAGGCGACTGGAATTGAGTCTCTGGAAGGTATGGTTCCTTTAACCACCGGGATGCTGTGGGGGTATCAACCTTAAATGTAAACTGCACTTTTGAATATAGTTTTTGTTACACATGGTAAAACCGTGAGAGGAATTGCGGCGTTCCCCACGACAGAACTGTGTTAATGTTCCTCGAAAATGTGGTTGTGTCACGTAAGAGTGCAGTGTGCGGTCACTCGTCTCAGGTTGTAAGTTAGGATCCACCTTAGATGTACTAAGTATAGTTTTTGTTACACGTGGTAAAACCGTGAGAGGAATTGCGGCGTTCCCCACGACAGAACTGCCTTAATGTTCCTCGAAAATGTGGTTGTGTCACGTAAGAGTGCAGTGTGCGGTCACTCGTCTCAGGTTGTAAGTTAGGATCCACCTTAGATGTACTAAGTATAGTTTTTGTTACACGTGGGAAAACCGTGAGAGGAATTGCGGCGTTCCCCACAACAGAACTGCGTTAATGTTCCTCGAAAATGTGGTTGTGTCACCTAAGAGTGCAGCGTGAGGTCACTCGTCTCGGGTTGTGAGTTAGGATCCACCTTAGATGTACTAAGTATAGTTTTTGTTACACGTGGGAAAACCGTGAGAGAAATTGCGGCGTTCCCCAGGACAGAACTGCGTTACTGTTCCTCGAAAATGTGGTTGTGTCACGTAAGAGTGCAGCATGAGGTCACTTGTCCCAGGTTGTAAGTTAGGATCCATCTTAGATGTACTAAGTATAGTTTTTGTTACACATGGGAAAACCGTGAGAGGAATTGCGGCGTTCCCCACGACAGAACTGCGTTAATGTTCCTCGAAAATGTGGTTGTGTCACATAAGAGTGCAGCGTGAGGTCACTTGTCTCAGGTTGTAAGTTAGGATCCACCTTAGATGTACTAAGTATAGTTTTTGTTACACGTGGTAAAACCGTGAGAGGAATTGCGGCGTTCCCCAGGACAGAACTGCGTTAATGTTCCTCAAAAATGTGGTTGTCACGTAAGAGTGCAGCGTGAGGTCACTTGTCCCAGGTTGTAAGTTAGGATCCACCTTAGAAGTACTATGTATAGTTTTTGTTACACATGGTAAAACCGTGAGAGGAATTGCGGCGTTTCCCAGGACAGAACTGCGTTAACGTAACTCGAAAATGTGGTTGTGTCACGTAAGAGTGCAGCGTGAGGTCACTTGTCCCAGGTTGTAAGTTAGGATCCACCTTAGATGTACTAAGTATAGTTTTTGTTACACATGGGAAAACTGTGAGAGGAATTGCGGCGTTTCCCAGGACAGAACTGCGTTAATGTTCCTCGAAAATGTGGTTGTCACATAAGAGTGTATCATGAGGTCACTCATCCCAGGTTGTAAGTTAGGATCCACCTTAGATGTACTAAGTATAATTTTTGTTACACGTGGTAAAACCGTGAGAGGAATTGTGGTGTTCCCCACGACAGAACTGCGTTAATGTTCCTCGAAAATGTGGTTGTGTCACGTAAGAGTGCAGCGTGAGGTCACTCGTTTCAGGTTGTAAGTTAGGATCCATCTTAGATGTACTAAGTATAGTTTTTGTTACACATGGGAAAACCGTGAGAGGAATTGCGGCGTTCCCCACGACAGAACTGCGTTAATTTTCCTCGAAAATGTGGTTGTGTCACATAAGAGTGCAGCATGAGGTCACTGGTCTCAGGTTGTAAGTTAGGATCCACCTTAGATGTACTAAGTATAGTTTTTGTTACACAGGGGAAAACCGTGAGAGGAATTGTGGCATTCCCCATGACAGAACTGCGTTAATGTTCCTCGAAAATGTGGTTGTGTCACGTAAGAGTGCAGCGTGAGGTCACTTGTCTCAGGTTGTAAGTTAGGATCCACCTTAGATGTACTAAGTATGGTTTTGGTTACACATGGTAAAACCGTGAGAGGAATTGCGGCGTTTCCCACGACAGAACTGCGTTAATGTTCCTCGAAAATGTGGTCGTGTCACGTAAGAGTGCAGCGTGCGGTCACTCGTCTCAGGTTGTAAGTTAGGATCCACCTTAGATGTACTAAGTATAGTTTTTGTTACACATGGGAAAACCGTGAGAGAAATTGCGGCGTTCCCCACCACAGAACTGCGTTACTGTTCCTCGAAAATGTGGTTGTGTCACGTAAGAGTGCATCATGAGGTCACTCGTCTCAGGTTGTAAGTTAGGATCCACCTTAGATGTACTAAGTATAGTTTTTGTTACACATGGGAAAACCGTGAGAGGAATTGCGGCGTTTCCCACGACAGAACTGCGTTAATGTTCCCCAAAAATGTGGTCGTGTCACGTACGGGTGCAGCGTGAGGTCACTCGTCTCAGGTTGTAAGTTAGGATCCACCTTAGATGTACTAAGTATAGTTTTTGTTATACGTGGTAAAACCATAAGAGGAATTGCAGTGTTCCCCACAACGGAACTGCGTTAATGCTCCTCGAAAATGTGGTTGTGTCGCGTAAGAGTGCAGCGTGCGGTCACTCGTCTCAGGTTGTAAGTTAGGATCCACCTTAGATGTACTAAGTATAGTTTTTGTTACACATGGTAAAACCGTGAGAGGAATTGCGGCGCTCCCCACGACAGAACTGCGTTAATGTTCCTCAAAAATGTGGTTGTGTCACGTCAGAGTGCAGCATGAGGTCACTCGTCGCAGGTTGTAAGTTAGGATCCACCTTAGATGTACTAAGTATAGTTTTTGTTACACGTGGGAAAACCGTGAGAGGGATTGCGGCGTTCCCCACGACAGAACTGCGTTAATGTTCCTCGAAAATGTGGTTGTGTCACGTAAGAGTGCAGCTTGCGGTCACTCGTCTCAGGTTGTAAGTTAGTATCCACCTTAGATGTACTAAGTATAGTTTTTGTTACACATGGGAAAACCGTGAGAGGAATTGCGGCGTTCCCCACGACATAACTGCGTTAATGTTCCTCGAAAATGTGGTTGTGTCACATAAGAGTGCAGCGTGAGGTCACTTGTCTCAGGTTGTAAGTTAGGATCCACCTTAGATGTACTAAGTATAGTTTTTGTTACACGTGGTAAAACCGTGAGAGGAATTGCGGCGTTCCGCACGACAGAACTGCGTTACTGTTCCTCGAAAATGTGGTTGTGTCACGTCAGAGTGCAGCGCGAGGTCACTCGTCTCAGGTTGTAAGTTAGGATCCACCTTAGATGTACTAAGTATAGTTTTTGTTACACATGGTAAATCCGTGAGAGGATTTGCGGCGTTTCCCACGACAGAACTGCGTTAATGTTCCTCGAAAATGTGGCTGTGTCACGTAAGAGTGCAGCGTGAGGTCACTGGTCCAAGGTTGTAAGTTAGGATCCACCTTAGATGTACTAAGTATAGTTTTTGTTACACGTGGTAAAACCGTGAGACGAATTGCGGCGTTCCCCAGAACAGAACTGCCTTAATGTTTCTCGAAAATGTGGTTGTGTCACTTAAGAGTGCAGCGTGAGGTCACTCGTCTTGGGTTGTAAGTTAGGATCCACCTTAGATGTACTAAGTGTAGTTTTTGTTACACATGGGAAAACTGTGAGAGGAATTGCAGCGTTCCCCAGGACAGAACTGCGTTAATGTTCCTCGAAAATGTGGTTGTGTCACATAAGAGTGCAGCGTGAGGTCACTGGTCTCAGGTTGTAAGTTAGGATCCATCTTAGATGTACTAAGTATAGTTTTTGTTACACATGGGAAAACCGTGAGAGGAATTGCGGCATTTCCCACAACAGAACTGCGTTAATGTTCCTCGAAAATGTGGTTGTGTCACGTAAGGGTGCATCGTGAGGTCACTTGTCTCGGGTTATAAGTTAGGATCCACCTTAGAGTCTATCCCGATGTAATGACCTGAACATTACAGGTCAGTAAAAATTACATTTGCACTGTACAGCAATTTTTGGGAAGCAGCATAGCTTAGGAGTTAGAGCCCGGGCCTGGGAATCAGAAGGTCGTGGGTCCTAATCCCGGCCCCGCCACTTGCCTGCTGTGTGACCCTGGGCAAGTCACTTCACTTCTCTGGGCCTCAGTTCCCTCACCGGTAAACGGGGAATTAAGACCGTGAGTGGGACAGGGACTGTGTCCAATCCATTTATCTTGTATCTACCCTGGCGCTTAGAACAGTGTCTGACACCTTGGAAGTGCTTTAATACCAAAACAATAACAATAATTATGATTAATATAACCAACAATATATTGTATTATATTGCAGTCTATTCTATTATTATATTAATAATATAATAATTATTATTATCATTATTAAATAGTTCCCTACCTAGTACCCCCCTCCCCAATCCTCTCCTGTTCCGAGACTTTTTGGGGGACACCCCCTCACCCCCCAGATATTCTCAGCTCCTCCCCATGTTTCCTTTGCACTGTATTCATTTTTTCCAATCTTCTCCTATTCCGAGACTTTTTTGGGGACACCCCCGCACCCCCCAGATATTCTCAGCTCCTCCCCGTGTTTCCTTTGCACTGTGTTCCTTTTTTCCCTTCTGCTTCTCCACTGCCCTCTGTCCCCTTCCTCAACCCTACATTCCCCATCCCACCCACTCTCCCAAGTGCTTGGTACAGTGCTCCGCTCACAGTAAGCGCTCAATAAATACGACCGATTGATTGGCACATCAGCCCAGCCCAAGCTGCGGGGGGTGGAGGGGGGGGAATTGCCACTGAAGTAAAAATTCAAAGGAGAAAAAAGAAAAGAAAGCAATATAGCCCAAAGGGAATGTTGAGGGAGGTGGGAGGGTGAGAGTGTGGGTGTGGGGAGAGGGGAAGGCAGAAAAATCAACGGGAGCAGGAGAGAGGAGGAGGAGATGGGAGGGAATTCACTTACCTGCATTCATTCATTCAATCAGTAGCGTCATTAGAAATAAATAGAATTGTAGCTATGCATGCATCATTAATCAAAAATAAACAAAAATGTAAGAATAAATATGTACATATATATGTACAAGTAGACTGTGAACCTGCCGACTTGGACTTCCCAAGCGCTTAGTACAGTGCTCTGCACCTAGTAAGCGCCCAATAAATGCAATTGAATGAGGGGGGGGGCGGATCAAAGGGAACGAGTTGGGGTGGTGGGGAGGGGGAGCAGAGGAAAAGGGGATTTTTACCCCGGATGGTTCAGCCAGGTTGTTGTTATGGCATAGAGCGTGGTCATCGATGACATTTTTTGAAGCCCTCCTAGCCTTTTGGGAATGTGTCAGTCTCTTTCCGGGCTCCCCTCTCCCTCCCGCCTCCTAAGTGGGGGTCCCCTTCTCTTCTCCGTCTACACCCTTTCCTGTGGAGAACTCATTCGCTCCCGTGGCTTCAACTGCCATCCCTACGTGGATGATCCCCAAATCTACATCTCCGGCCCCAATCTTTCTCCCTCTCTGCGTTTCCTCCTGCTTTCAAGACGTCTCCACTTGGCTGTCCTCCCGTCACCTCCAACTTAAAGTCCTTATCTTCCCACCCAAACCCTGTCCTCCCCCTGACTTTCCCGTCACCGTAGACGGCTCCGCAGTCCGTCACAGGCCCGTAACCATGGCGTTGTCTTTGCCTCCTCTCCCTCATTCACCCCGCGTACTCAATCCGCCGCTAAATCTTGTCGGTCCCACCTTGGCAACTGGAAAAGAGGGAAGACGAAGAAAGTGGCTGCCTCGGCCGCGGGAGATCGGGAACGAGATGTCCCACGTCCGTGGCGGGTGGTTTCGGTGGCTGATGACGCGGTCGGGCCGAGGCCGCTCGGGCGGGTCTGTGTCCCGTTAGGTGTTCGATGGTCAACCCCCATCCGCGTCCCCTGGCCGGAGAGATCCCGGCGTCCCCGGGCAGATCCCGAGCGTACATTTGGGAGCGTGCCACATCCCAGAGGTGGTAGACACGCTCCCTGCCCACAAGTAGTTAACAGTATAGAAAAGGAGACTGTTGAGGAGCCAGTCCGTAGACTCCTCCCGGGATTTTCCCCACCGTCAAGAGCACCGTAGCAGTTTCAGCCATCAGATTTTTCATCTTGGAAAATCCCCTGCCTGCTGACGGGGAGCTCCCGCAAACCTCCGCGTAGCCTCGTATTGCCTTCTCGGAAAGCTAAGCAGCCCCAGCATTCCTCATCCGCTGACTCCTGCGTGGCCAATTCCAAACTCGGAGGACGGACAATTGCAACGGGAGGAGGACGGACAATTGCAACGGGAGGAGGTCGACTCTCGCCCTTACTGCGGGGAGAGGGGTATTTAGAAGTTAGCCGGCGTTTCCCGCCGTCTCCCAGAATCTTATCCCTGTCTGTTGCTCCCCACAGGAGCTGTGGAAGGGAATTCTTGGCCCAAGTCCAGTGGCAAATGCAGCCTGAAGTCAAGCTTCCCCGTTGTGGAGGGCGAAGCTCTTTTGACCCCTTGGCAATCTTTAGACTGCAAGAGACATTCATTCAATCGTATTTATTGAGCACGTGCTGTGTGCGGAACGCTGCGCTAAGTGCTTGGGCGAGCACAAAGCAATGAACAGCTTGGGCCGGGCTGCTGTGCCAATCAGTCGGTCGTATTTATTGAGCGCTTACTGTGTGCGGAGCACTGTACCAAGCGCTTGGGAGAGTGGGGAATGTAAGGTTGAGGAAGGGGACGGAGGGCAGTGGAGAATTGTTGCCAGTTTGTACTTCCCAAGCGCTTAGTACAGTGCTCTGCACACAGTAAGCGCTCAATGAATACGATTGATGATGTTGAGAAGCAGAAGGGAACAATGAACAGCAGCGTGGCTTAGCGGAAAGAGCGCGGGGTTGGGAGCCAGAGGACGTGGGTTCCCATCCCGGCTCCACCGCTTGACTGCCGTGGGACCTTGGGCAAGCCGCTTAACTTCTCTGTGCCTCAGTTACCTCATCTGGAAAATGGGGATGAAAACCGTGAGCCTCACGGGGGACAACCTGATTACCAGGTATCCACCCCTGCGCTTAGAACAGTGCTTTGCACATAGTAAGCGCTTAACAAATACCATTATTATTATTATTATTATTATTGACTGCTGTGGGACCTTGGGCAAGCCGCTTAACTTCTCTGTGCCTCAGTTACCTCATCTGGAAAATGGGGATTAAAACCATGAGCCTCACGGGGGACAACCTGATAACCAGGTATCCACCCCTGCGCTTAGAACAGTGCTTTGCACATAGTAAGCGCTTAACAAATACCATTATTATTATTATTATTATTGACTGCTGTGGGACCTTGGGCAAGCCGCTTAAGTTCTCTGTGCCTCAGTTGCCTCATCTGGAAAATGGGGATTAAAACCATGAGCCTCACGGGGGACAACCTGATTACCAGGTATCCACCCCTGCGCTTAGAACAGTGCTTTGCACATAGTAAGCGCTTAACAAATACCATTATTATTATTATTATTATTGACTGCTGTGGGACCTTGGGCAAGCCGCTTAACTTCTCTGTGCCTCAGTTGCCTCATCTGGAAAATGGGGATTAAAACCGTGAGCCCCACGGGGGACAACCTGATCACCTTGTATCCCCCCAGCGCTTAGAACAGTGCTTTGCACATAGTAAGCACTTAATACCATTATTATTATTATTATTATTGACTGCTGTGGGACCTTGGGCAAGCCGCTTAACTTCTCTGTGCCTCAGTTGCCTCATCTGGAAAATGGGGATGAAAACCGTGAGCCTCACGGGGGACAACCTGATTACCGGGTATCCACCCCTGAGCTTAGAACAGTGCTTTGCACATAGTAAGCGCTTAACAAATGCCATTATTATTATTATTATTATTGACTGCTGTGGGACCGTGGGCAAGCCGCTTAACTTCTCTGTGCCTCAGTTGCCTCATCTGGAAAATGGGGATTAAAACTGTGAGCCTCACGGGGGACAACCTGATTACCGGGTATCCACCCCTGCGCTTAGAACAGTGCTTTGCACATAGTAAGCGCTTAACAAATACCATTATTATTATTATTATTGACTGCTGTGGGACCGTGGGCAAGCCGCTTAAGTTCTCTGTGCCTCAGTTGCCTCATCTGGAAAATGGGGATTAAAACTGTGAGCCTCACGGGGGACAACCTGATTACCGGGTATCCACGCCTGCGCTTAGAACAGTGCTTTGCACATAGTAAGCACTTAACAAATACCATTATTATTATTATTATTATTGACTGCTGTGGGACCTTGGGCAAGCCGCTTAAGTTCTCTGTGCCTCAGTTGCCTCATCTGGAAAATGGGGATTAAAACCGTGAGCCTCACGGGGGACAACCTGATTACCGGGTATCCACCCCTGTGCTTAGAACAGTGCTTTGCACATAGTAAGCGCTTAACAAATACCATTATTATTATTATTATTATTGACTGCTGTGGGACCTTGGGCAAGCCACTTAACTTCTCTGTGCCTCAGTTGCCTCATCTGGAAAATGGGGATTAAAACCGTGCGCCTCACTGGGGACAGCCTGATTACCGGGTATCCACCCCTGTGCTTAGAACAGTGCTTTGCACATAGTAAGCGCTTAACAAATACCATTATTATTATTATTATTGACTGCTGTGGGACCTTGGGCAAGCCGCTTAACTTCTCTGTGCCTCAGTTGCCTCATCTGGAAAATGGGGATTAAAACCGTGAGCCTCACGGGGGACAACCTGATTACCAGGTATCCACCCCTGCGCTTAGAACAGTGCTTTGCACATAGTAAGCGCTTAACAAATACCATTATTATTATTATTATTATTGACTGCTGTGGGACCGTGGGCAAGCCGTTTAACTTCTCTGTGCCTCAGTTGCCTCATCTGGAAAATGGGGATTAAAACCGTGAGCCCCACGGGGGACAACCTGATCACCTTGTATCCCCCCAGCGCTTAGAACAGTGCTTTGCACATAGTAAGCACTTAATACCATTATTATTATTGACTGCTGTGGGACCTTGGGCAAGCCGCTTAACTTCTCTGTGCCTCAGTTGCCTCATCTGGAAAATGGGGATGAAAACCGTGAGCCCCACGGGGGACAACCTGATCACCAGGTGTCCACCCCTGCGCTTAGAACAGTGTTGTGCACATAGTAAGCGCTTAACAAATACCATTATTATTATTATTTTTATTGACTGCTGTGGGACCTTGGGCAAGCCGCTTAACTTCTCTGTGCCTCAGTTGCCTCATCTGGAAAATGGGGATGAAAACCGTGAGCCTCACAGGGGACAGCCTGATTACTGGGTATCCACCCCTGTGCTTAGAACAGTGCTTGGCACATAGTAAGCGCCTAACTGTTGTTATTCAACAGGCACATTCCTTGCCCACAATGGGCTTACACCCCTCCGCGTCTCAGAAGCCTCGAATGCCCACCCGTTTTCTTTAGCAATAGAGCAGAAGCTCCCGAGAGTTGGTTCTCTCCCCTGTTCTCACCCCAGCTTCATCAGTCGTATTTATTGAGCGCTTACTGTGTGCAGAGCACTGTACTAAGCGCTTGGAAAGTACAAGTTGGCAACATATAGAGACAGTCCCTACCCAACAGTGGGCTCACAGTCTAAAAGACTTGGTCCAGCTTGCCCCTTGACTCCTCCCGTTCTTTCGCCGCCTCCCCCTCGACTCTCCCGTCTTGTTCCATCAGTCATGCCCTCCCTCTCCCCTCAAATAATAATAATAATAATGACATTTATTAAGCGCTCACTATGTGCAAAGCACTGTTCTAAGCGCTAGGGGAGATACAAGGCGATCAGCTTGTCCCCCGGGGGGCTCTCAGTCTCAATCCCCATTTTACAGGTGAGGGAACGGAGGCCCAGAGAAGTGAAGCGGCTTGCCCAAATAAATATGTACAGACATATATACATGATATACATAGAAATGATATTTATCATATGAATCCCAACATTTAGAATGGTGCCAGTCACGTAGCTCTTGACAAATTCCGTAACAATAATAATAGTTTTAATGTCAGTAATTTTCCGAGTGCTCCCTCATTTGGCGATAAGCCTGGCTTGTGTTCTTTCATTCATTCATTCATTCATTCAGTCGTATTTATTGAGCGCTTACTGTGTGCAGAGCACTGTACTAAGCGCTCGGGAAGTACAAGTTGGCAACATATAGAGACGGTCTCTACCCAACAGCGGGCTTGTACAAGTAAAATAAATAAATAAATAAATAGATTAATAAATATGTACAGACATATATACATGATATACATATAAATGATATTTATCATATGAATCCCAACATTTAGAATGGTGCCAGTCATGTAGCTCTTGACAAATTCCGTAGCAATAATAGTAATTTTAATGTCAGTAATTCTCAGAGTGCTCCCTCATTTGGCGATAAGCCTGGCTTGTGTTCTTTCATTCATTCATTCAGTCGTATTTATTGAGCGCTTGCTGTGCGCAGAGCACTGTACTAAGCGCTTGGGAAGTACAAGTTGGCAACATATAGAGACGGTCTCTACCCAACAGCGGGCTTGTACAAGTAAAATAAATAAATAAATAGAGTAGTAAATATGTACAGACATATATACATGATATACGTATAAATGATATTTATCATATGAATCCCAACATTTAGAATGGTGCCAGTCACGTAGCTCTTGACCAATTCCGTAACAATAATAATAATTTTAATGTCAGTAATTCTCAGAGTGCTCCCTCATTTGGCGATAAGCCTGGCTTGTGTTCTTTCATTCATTCATTCATTCATTCAGTCGTATTTATTGAGCGCTTACTGTGCACAGAGCACTGTACTAAGCGCTCGGGAAGTACAAGTTGGCAACATATAGAGACGGTCCCTACCCAACAGCGGGCTTTCGCCTAGGCTATGGTGCTTCTCATGGCCTTCTTAGGAATCTCCCTGTCCCCACCTTCTTCTCTTTTTAGTCCATTCATCACCCTTCTGTTTACTTGTTTTGATGTGTATATATCTATAATTCTATTTATTTATATAGATGCCCGTTTCCTTGCTTTGCTGTCTCTCCCGCCCTTCAAGACGGTGAGCTCGATGTGGGCAGGGAGTGTCTGTCTTTATCGCTGAATTGTCCTTTCCAAGTGCTTAGTACAGTGCTCTGCAGACAGTAAGCGCTCAATAAATACGATTGAGTGAATGAACGAATGAATGAGTGGTTTTGCAGTGAGCCCACAGTTTATCCAGGCTCAAATGCCTCTCTCCTTTTCATGCAATGTCTCATTCCGTGGCTCCTTGACTCTTCAGGATTTTTGACTCCTTTGATGGAGAATTTAAAAGCTCATTTCCACAGCTGCTGCTTCTCCCCTTTGGCTTTGGGTTAATGATTTCTCTTTAGTACCCTAGCACAAGTTGACTTTGGGTGGAAGGGAATGTGGAAGAGAAACACTTTGAAAATGAAATATTTGCATATATTTACTGTAAAATCTTTTATTACTAGGACTTGGGTTCTAATTCTGTCTCTTCCGCTCGCCTGCCAGTGATCATGGGAAAGTCGCTTGACTTCTCCCTGCCTCAGTTTCCTCGTCTTTAAAACGTTCTCCCTCCTACTTAGACAGCGAGCCTTGTGTGGAACCGGGGCTCTGCCTGACCTAATTGACTTCTATCTTCCCCAGCGCGTAGTACAGTGCTCGACAGACAGTAAGCGCTTAACAAATACCGTAGTAATAACGATCAATATTTGCAGTACTATTTGATTGTTCATTTTTTATGGTACTTAAGTGCTTTCTATGTGCCCGGCACTGTTCTAAGCACCGGGATGGATACAAGGTCATTGAGTTGGACACAGTCCCACATAGGGCTCACTTGATCCCCATTTTACAGATGAGGTAATTCAGGCCCAGAGAAGTGAAGCGACTTGCCCAGGGTCACACAGCAGACAAGTGGCACTAGGCTACGCTGCTTCTCTTGTGTTTTTCAATCACTGTTTTTTAATATATCGTTTTAATCAATTTTTTGGATTTTGGTAGCGCATTAGCGCACAATGCACTTTATTGAACTCTCACTTGGTTAACGCTCTTTCATTCATTCATTCAGTCGTATTTATTGAGCGCTTACTGTGTGCAGAGTACAGTACTAAGCGCTTGGGAAGTACAAGTCGGCAACATATAGAGACAATCCCTACTCAGCAGCGGGCAGTCAACAAGGGAGTCCCTGTTTTGAAAGCACAAAGCTTTTCAATTTTGGTTTTCCCCCCCTTTCCCATCCCTTTCCCTTCACTCTCCCCTCTTCTTCCCAGTGACAGTTTAATCCAAGGATGGCGTCCTTAGCCCATATGTGAGAGAGAGCAAGTGAAGTCCTTTAATTAGCTTGAATTTCTCTGACTGTGCTGAGAACACTTAAGAGTTTACTATGTACTTATTTATTGAGCTCTTCCTGGGTGCAGGGGGGAGCTTGGAGAGTGCAGTACAGACGAGTTGGTAGAGAGATTCCCTGCCCATGAGGAGCTTACAGTCTGGAGGGGCAGATATTCAAATAAATTACATATAAAATGCAAATAAATAAAATAAATAAATACGTCTAAATACAAATAAATTACAATAAATTGCGTCAGAAGTAAGTGCTGGGGCCGAGGGTAGGGTGAATAGCGAGTGCTTAAAGGGTACAAATCCGTGTGCAAGGGTGATGAAGAAGGGAATGGGAAAGGGGAATCAATCAATCATATTTATTGAGCACTTACTGCGTGCAGAGCACTGTACTAAGCGCTTGGGAAGAGTGTTCAGTCGGGGAAGGCCTCTTGGATGAGATGGGATTTTCAATAAGGCTTTGAAAAGTGTCTGCCATTTGTGACCCGAAGGGAATTCTAGGCCGAGGCTGTCCATCGTGCAAAATGCCCTGGGTGGTTTTTCAGTGAGTTGCCTTCACTTTTTCATTCATTCATTGTCGTATTTATTGAGCGCTTACCGTGTGCAGAGAGCTGTACTAAGCGCTCGGGAAGTACAAGTTGGCAACATGCAGAGACGGCCCCAAACGCCGCAGCTCCTGCCGATATTCTCTTTTGGCCGGGGAAACAGTAACCTCAGTAGCCAGAAGAAACACAGGAAAAATCCCGAGGGCCGCATCATACGTTTTATTAAGATCCCTGCTTTTCTTCAGCCCAATTTTTTTTCACATCTGAAGCTTAAAATGCTTTTCCTTTTCCCCCCCCATTACAGGTGTTCTTCAGATGATGCAGACGAGAATCGGGGCTCTTCAGGGCGCTGTGGACAGGTACAGTGAATTGAATCAAGTGACAATCAAAGTATCGACACGTTTTTTCTTGAAGATTTTAAAGGAAGGGTTTCGTTCTCTCCGCCAGGATCAAAGTCAAAATTGTGGACCCGTACAACAAGATAGTAGGACGCACAGCCCAGTTGGCAAGGCTGCAGGTATGTTGCATTTTAAAGATGATTTCCGGGTGAAAAACGCAAGACGACGTTGCCCTTTGGATGAGTGAATTTATCGGGTAGTGGTCCGGGGATATGGGCAAGGGGATGAAAAAGAAGAAATCATGCATTATCATCGGGAACAGCATTAATCGAGTGCCTTCTGTGCGTCGAGAAGCAGCCTGCTGGATAGAGCCCGGGCCTGGGAATCCGGAGGACCTGGGTTCGAATCCCGGCTCTGCCACTTGTCTGCTGTGGGACCTTGGACCGGTCACTTCACTTCTCTGGACCTCAGTCACCTCATTTGTAAAATGGGGATTAAGACTGTGAGATGTAGTAATAATAACAATTCTAGTATTTGTTAAGTGTTTATTTACTATGGACTAGAAACTGCGCTGAGCCCTGAGGTGGGTCCAAGCAAATCGGGTTGGGACGGTCGCTGTGCCACAGCGGGCTCACGGTCTCAACCCCCGTTTTACGGATGAGGTAACCGAGGCACAGAGAAATGAAGTGACTGGCCCAGGGTCACACACCAGACAAATGGCAGAGCCGGGATTCGAACTCACGACCTTCTGATTCCCAAACCCGTGCTCTAGCCACTACTCCATGCTGTGTGTCTGTGTGGACCAGGGATTCTGTCCAATCGGATTATCTTTTATATACCCCAGCACCTAAAACAGGGCCTACCACATAACATGTGCTCAGTAAATATTATTATTATTATTAGAGCCCTGGACTTGATGCCTGTGATAATAATAATGATAATAATAATGGCATTTATTAAGCGCCTACTATGTGGAAAGCACTGTTCTAAGCGCTGGGGAGGTTACAGGGTGATCAGGTTGTCCCACGGGGGGCTCACAGTCTTCATCCCCACTTTACAGATGAGGTCACTGAGGCCCAGAGAAGTGAAGTGACTTACCCAAAGTCTCACAGCTGACAAGTGGCGGAGCCAGGATTTGAACCCCTGACCTCTGACTCCAAAGCCCGGGCTCTTTCCACTGAGCCATGCTGTGATGTGTACAGTGGTACTGTACTAGACACTTGGGAGCTTACCGTCGGCGAAGGCTCTGCCCTTGGAACTTCCAGGTTTTCAGTGGACACATGCAGACACAAATTACCAAATATAAAGGATAAAGATAAAGGATATCTTAGGATAAAGGATAAAGACCATGATTGAATAAATAAATGAATGAATGAATGAACAGGTGCATATGGTGAAAAATCAGTAGTTTCTTCCACGAGAGCAACTATCCCAGGGGTTTTGCACAGTGCTCTGCGCAGAGTAAGCGCAAAATAAATACCAGTGATGGAAATGTGTCTGCGGGGATTAACTGGGGAGTGCTTCCTGGAGGGAGTGGATTTGTAGGGGGGATGTGATTTGGCGGATTGAAGATGGGAGTTCATTCATCGGAGAAGCAGCGTGGCTTTAGTGGAAAGATCACGAGCCTGAGAGTCCGAGGTCACGGGTTCTAATCCCGACCCCGCCACTTTCCGGCTGTGTGACTTTGGACTTAATACATTAAGCGCTTAATGTATTAAGACATTACAGATTATTAAGTACAGTCCCTTGCCCCAATCAGCTCACAGCCTAGCGGGGGAGACAGACATCACTATAAAGAAGTAATTTATAATATTTAATTTAAAGATATGAACATAACACTAAGGTTTTCACTGAAGCAGACAAGCCTTCAAGGCAGGCTCTGCCTGCGTACGATCATCTGTTTTCTTTAAATGACGTATCGTTGTATTCCTCTCAGTGCTCTACTTTAAATAGCATTCTGAATTTTAATTGAATTGTTTCTATTCATTTTTCTGGGCATAACCCCTGAGTTGTATTCACTGTGCCCTGAGTTCCCACAGCACATCAGGTGTCTTAAGAAGACCCAGAGCAAATTATTGTATCTTCCCTCCCTCAGTTTCCCCTCTGGACTGTAATCTCCTTGTGGGCAGGGAACACGTCTGCCGACCCTGTTGTATTTTACTTCCCCGAGGACTTAGTACGGCGCTCTGCATGCAGAAAGCACTCAGTAAACAGCCTCGACTGATTGTTTAAGAAGCCCAAAATTCCCCGAAAATGTCACTTCAAAACAGGTGGCGTTATTAGGCTTTAAAAATGTGGATAGAGCCATCTTTGTTCCAAATGATAAAATCTGAGATTACACCGTAGCTGATTTCAGTTTCATTTTTATTTATTTATCATTTCCCCCCCTCCACAGTGGGTGGTTTCATTACACAAGTCGGAGGGAACACGGCGGAGGAATAGGGGAACGTGGTTTCCATAATTTAGCCATGGATGGATTTTCACCAGGTGGGGCTTTCGTAGGACAAGCCGCTGCAAGCAGACGACGGGATCGTGATGGACATTACAGAGGGAACCAACTGTCTTCACAATTCATCATTTACCTGATACAATTCATCATTTACTAGAAACTGATAATAAGCAGTCCAGACTGATCCTCGAGCTCCTAATAAGCTCTAACAGGGGCTTAATAAGTATCAGAGGAATGCCAGTGAATTGAGCGCAGTAATTAATCACTGGTATTTAGGGAGTGCTTTCGGAGTTGTAAACATCACTAAATGCTCCGGAGCGCACGGCAGAGGCAAGGTACATGTTCCCTACTGTCAGGGATTTGTGCTCGAATGGGAAATTGATAGTTCAAATTCAGTTTCTTTGTCTTCCACATCTTTTTCGATTCCTTCCTGCCTGATCGACTGTCATGTTCTACTTCAACTGTTTGCAAACTAGCTTCTCTCTAATCCTTCGTTCAATATTGAAACACGTGTTGACGTCACGGGATACGTGAATCCCACAGGTGTTCTGCAGGAATCCATTGGCAGCGTGGTAGGAGAAATGCCTGTACGAAATTCATTTTCAAGCCCTAAAAAGTCTTCAGAGTGGTCTCAGGTGGGGAGACTTTGTAAATCGTGGAAACTTTTATTCATAGGTAGTTTGTTTTTCCCATCCAAACAACTTGCAGGAATTATATAGGGATGCCTCGTGTTCTCTTGCTTTTCTCCTGTATCCCATTCTCCCGTGCACTTAGTACAGACCTCTGCACGCAGTATGTGCTGCCAACTGGATGGAGCACGGGGCTGGGAATCAGAAGGAAAGGAGCGGAGGGAGAATCAGTGAAGGAAAGAATGGTATTTACTGAGGGTTTACTGCTTGCAGGGCAATGTACTAAGCACTTGAGAGAGTACAATATAATACATATTACAATACACCAGCAATTTTGCTGGGTCACGTGAGGTTTGGCTTCACCGTCCCTCTGGAAGTCACCAGTGAGCTCCTTCTTTCCAAATCATCATCATCATCATCATCAATCGTATTTATTGAGCGCTTACTGTGCAGAGCACTGTACTAAGCGCTTGGGAAGTACAAATTGGCAACATATAGAGACAGTCCCTACCCAACAGTGGGCTCACAGTCTAAAAGGGGGAGACAAAACCAAACATACTAAGAAAATAAAATAAATAGATAGGCCTGTACTCCTATCCATTACTTCATCTGTAAAATGGGGATTAAGACTGAGTAAAATGGGGATTAAGACTGAGCCCCATGTGGGACCTGAACTGTGTCTGACTGATTAGCCTGTATCTACCTCGGAGCGTACTAGTCCTTGGCACATAGTAAGCTGTTTCCAAATACCATAAATAAGTAACGGTACTGAGAAGCTTTGAAACTGTTTTGAGCAGTGGTTTAATAAGAGAACCTGTTTGAGATCTCCTGGAATCACAGATGTGAAGTCAGTTGTCGGTGTGCACCTGAATTTCGTAGAGCTCCCAGTGTTATTCATTTTAATTCCTCCTACTATTCCTCCTATTAAGACGGAATTTAATTGTGCCTTCATTTCAGTTTGAGCCGAGCATTTCTGAAGGCGTGTGTGTTTCCTTTTCGAAGGGGGCAGTCACACTGGGCTTTTACAACGACTCCAGTGTGCCAAGTGACCACTTGACCCTTGCTTCTCTTTCGGTCGAAGGCATTTGAAGAGCAGAAATCTATCCCAAAACACAAAACTCTGTAGGGTCTCCATTTGGTAAGACAGATTTTGCATCTTGAATAGGAGGGTTTTCTTGGCAGTCGGCTTTGTCCTTTCCTCTAGGCTGTAAACTCGTGGTGGGTAGGGAATTAAGTGTTGTATTAGGCACTCCCCAAGTGCTCAAGAAATACCAGTGATGGATTTGTCCACTCCCCGATCGACTCAGTGGGAAACTATCGTTACGCTAGTTGGGTCTGAATTTCAGCCCTCTCCCCGTCCTTTCAAGTTAAGTACAAAAATCTGCCGCCTTACAAACCTTTTCATTAGTCTCCAAAGTTTCCATGACATTTGCCCTTTACTCTTTAATTCCTCCTAACCCCTCAAACATCCTCCTCTGCATTTCAGGATTCCATAGCTTTAGAGGACATTGATAGATTGTGCCCGCAGCCCGCTTTATTAAATTCTATTTTTACCCGTGTAACTTCTCTTGAGAACCTTTCCGAAAATGTAATAGAAATGAAAAGTAGAGGTCATTAATTAATTATGGGGTTTAAGTGCTTACCACGTGTCAAGCACTTTCTAAGTGCGGGGGTAGATACGAATTAATCAAGTCAGACACAGCCCCGGTTTCACGTGGGGCTTGTAGTCTACATGGGAGGGAGACCAGGTCCTTCACCCCCATTTTACCACTGAGTAACTGAGGCACAGAGAAGTTAAGTGACTTGCCCAAGGTCATAGGAGCAGCGAGGCATAGTGGAAAGAGCCGGAGTCTGGGAGTCAAAAGGTCACGTCTATTTTGATGGTATTTATTGACGCCTGTCTGCTTGTTTTGTTGTCCGTCTCTCCCTTCTAGACTTGTCTCTATCTGTTGCCAAATTGTACTTTCCAAGCGCTTAGTACACTGCTCTGCACACAGTAAGCGCTCAATAAATACGATTGAATGAATGAATGAATGCTGTGTGACCTTGGGCAAGTCGCTTCAGTTGGCCGGGCCTCAGCGACCTCATCTGTAAATGGGGTGTGAGACCGTGAGCCCCACATGGGACGGGGACTGTGCCCAACACGATTTGCTTGTATCTGCCCCAGCACTTAGTACAGCGCCCAGCACATAGTAAGCACTTAACAATCAATCAATCAATCATATTTATTGAGCGCTTACTATGTGCAGAGCACTGTACCAAGCGCTTGGGAAGTACAAATTGGCAACACATAGAGACAGTCCCTACCCAACAGTGGGCTCACAGTCTAAAAAGGGGGAGACAGAGAACAGAACCAAACATACCAACAAAATAAAATAAATAGGATAGAAATGTACAAGTAAAATAAATAAATAAATAAATAAATAGAGTAATAAATATGTACAGCCATATATACATATATACAGGTGCTGTGGGGAAGGGAAGGAGGTAAGATGGGGGGATGGGGGATACCGTAATTATTATTATTGTTACTATACAACAGGTGAGTGACAGAGCCGGGAGTAGGACCCAGGCACTCTTTTCACTCAGCTATGCTTCTTCCCTATCGTTCACAGCGCTTGGCACACAGTAAGCGCTTAAATACCATTATTATTATTATTATTATTTTGGTCCCAGTGCTTTCTTTTTTTCCTCAGGCAGCGGAGAGGTCGAGGGGGGATTAGAATGGAGTAGAGGCCTTAGGATTTGGCAAGAAGGAGCCTCACCGGTGACTTCCAGAGGGACAGTGAAGCCGAACCTCCCGCGACCCAGCGTAATTGCCGGTGTCTGGGTGACGGTAGCGGAAAGCGGGCCGGCCCGGGGATCAGCGATTTAGAAATGGGCGGCCCCTCTTCGAGCGGGTGCCTTTGAGAAGATCGCGACATCAGGAAGGACAAGTTAAAACGGCTTCAAGTCACTTTGAGTAGACAAAATTCCAGGGCAGCGTTGCCAGTCTTTATGTGCCCATAATGTAGAATGGCTTCTCAGTTAATCATCAGTTTTATTACTCACACCAAAGTACACACGGATCAAAAGCTTCCTGTCAGGAGTGTCATCTTTGGACCTGAAAGACAGCTCTTTATATAAATATTTATCTGGCCATTTGGTCTGTAGAGGACTCCCTCTCTACACATCCATTCATTCAGTTGTATTGAGCCCTTACTGTGTGCAGAGCACTGTACTAAGCGCGTGGAAAGTACAATTCGGCAACGGGTAGAGACAATCCCTACCCAACAATGGGCTCACAGTCTAGAAGGGGAAGATAGACAACAAAATAAAACAAGTAGTCAGGCATCAATAGCATCAAAACGATAAATAGAATTATAGATACCTGCACGTATGTCTCTCTCAACTTCCGTGTGGTATTTGGTGGATTTAAAAATTGTGCAATAAGAACCATATCGTTCCTCAAAAGAAAATCTAGTAGAGCCCAGACCCCAGGTTTTTTCTGCTTCCTATGGCCCCCTCCCTCTCTTCTGCACCTGGATTTAAGCTCTAAGCTCTTGATCTGCCCCCCGATCTTCAGCCCCGCAGCACTTTCTTTTAATGTCTGTCCTCCCTCTGAAGACTGTAAGCTCCCTGTGGGTAAGGAACGTTTCTGCCAACATTGTTGTAATGTACGCGGCCAATCTCTTAGTACAGTGCTCTGCACACTGTAAGCGCTCAGTGAATGCCACTGATTGATGGATGGATTGCTGATAGGAGCAGCCGTCATGTTGTTGATGTAAAGATGTGACTTGGGGCGGGTCACCTCACTTCTCCGTGCCTCCGTTCACTCATCTCTAAAATGAGGATTGGCCTTACCTCCTTCCCCTCCCCACAGCACCTGTATATATGTATATGTTTGTATGAATTTATTACTCTATTTTATTTGTGCGTATTCTATTTTATTTTGTTAATATGTTTTGTTTTGTTCTCTGCCTCCCCCTTGCAGACTCTATTCATTCATTTATTTATTTTACTTGTACAGATCTCTTCTATTTATTTTATTTTGTTGGTATGTTTGGTTTTGTTCTCTGTCTCCCCCTTCTAGACTGTGAGCCCACTGTTGGGTAGGGACTGTCTCTATACGTTGCCAACTTGTACTTCCCGAGCGCTTAGTACAGTGCTCTGCGCACAGTAAGCGCTCAATAAATATGATTGAGTGAATGAATGAAAGATAGTGGTGATTGATTACGGGTGGTATCCAATTCCGTTACCTCATTTTCGTCCCTCATGCTTCTACATACATGACGAAGTAGCGTGGCGCAATGGGAAGAACATGGGACTGGAAGTCGGAGGACATGGGATCTAATTCCGGCTTTTCCACCAGTCTGCTGGGTGACCTTGGGCAACTCACTTCACTTTGCGCTTCAGTTACCTCCTCTGTAAAGCGGGGCTTAAGGCTGTGAGCCCTCTGTGTAACGGACTGTGTCTACCACGGCGCCTAGTATGGTGCCCGGCCCATAGTAAGCGCTTAACAAATACCATTTTGTAAAAAAAAAAGAGAAATTAAGCAACTGTGAACGATGTGGTATCCAGTTGGAGTTATAATTAAGAACAAAGGAGGTTCTTCTCGTACTTGAGGGGGGAGATTAACACTCTTGCTGTTTAAGGTCCTCAAGGTGGATTCATTTTCTCTTTTGACTTGTGAAAACATAAATGAATGGTTACATCCACATCCCTTTATAACCGATAGAGCCTCCTAACAGTGTGTGTGACAGATAGGCCATCGTATTTGCCTAGCGGCATGTAGTGAAGTGAATCCCTCTAACGTGCTCTGGTACTTGGAAATGATGAATGGGATGTTTTAAAAATATCGTAGTTTGTTTGGTTTTAGTGTCGTTAGGTCATTTAATCCTGATTTTCGGCTCTTGGAGGACATTATGGTTTTCCAGCTAAATGACTGCTAAATGAGATGCCTATTTTGGGCCGAACAAAACTAGTTGATGGGGTTGCGTTGATCGGACTGGATGTTTATCTCTCTAGCTTAGATGACTAATTGGAACCGAAATATAAATCCAGTTCTCCTTGATGATCATCAGTTATTTCCCAGCTTCCTCCCGGACTCCTACCCCTTCTCCCCCCTGCTTCTTTTTCTCCCTAACGGTGTTGAGACCGGGACTCTGGAAGATTCAGCCGCCCACTTCCTCTCTCCTCTTCCCTCATTAGGCCGATGGGAAAAAAGTTGGAAAACGCCCGTAGCGATAAGATGCCGAAGGCCGCAGAATCTTCGCAGGAGCCGGCATCCGATGAAAGGCAACAGGGGGTGGGAGAAGGCACAGACAGAAGGGGCATGAGGCAGCTGTCGAGTTGATCCGGGGGGAAATTCCCGGACGATCACTTCTGTCCATACTTCACCCTGCTGTCCGCGTCATTTTTCTGGAAAACCTAGGGACCCTCCACCTGTGCGTCACTCAGAAACTCCTCGCCTTTGGCCTTAAGGCGCTCAGTCAGCTCTCTACTACAGCCCAACCCACACACACCCCGCTCCGCTATCACCAACCTAGTCATCGTAACTCAGTCTCATTTTTCTCCCCACTGACCCTTCACCCGTGGTCTCCCTTGGGTCTGTCTCTCCCTCCCCTTGTCATATCCAACAGACCACCTCTCTCCCTACCTTCTAAACCCTGCTAAAATCACCGATCACCATCATCCGTGGTATTTATTGAACACTTACCGTGTGCAGGGCACCGTACTACCCTTGCTGAGAGCTCACCTCCTCCAGGAGGCCTTCCCAGACTGAGCCCCTTCCTTCCTCTCCCCCTCGTCCCCCTCTCCATCCCCCCATCTTACCTCCTTCCCTTCCCCACAGCACCTGTATATATGTATATATGTTTGTACATATTTATTACTCTATTTTACCTGTACATATCTATCCTATTTATTTTATTTTGTTAGTATGCTTGGTTTTGTTCTCTGTCTCCCCCTTTTAGACTGGGAGCCCACTGTTGGGCAGGGACTGTCTCTATATGTTGCCAATTTGTACTTCCCAAGCGCTTAGTACAGTGCTCTGCACATAGTAAGTGCTCAATAAATACGATTAATGATGATGATGATACTAAGGGCTTGGTGGGAAGGTATCTGCTCATTTTGTCGTATTCTCCCAAGCGCTTGATACGGTTCTTCGCACAGAGTAAGCACTCAATAAGTACCATTGATTAAGTGACTGCCATCCTCCACCGGCCTTCCAGTGTGAGTCCCTGTAGGTTCAGGACTAATAATAATAATGATGGCATTTGTTAAGCGCTTACTATGTTCAAAGCACTGTTCTAAGTGCTGGGGGGGGATACAAGGTGATCTGGCTGTCCCACGTGGGGCTCACAATCTTAATCCCCATTTGACAGATGAGGGAACTGAGGCTCAGAGAAGTTTAGTGATTTGCCCAAGGTCACACAGCAGACATGTGGCGGAGCCGGGATTCGAACCCATGACCTCTGACTCCAAAGCCTGGGCTCTTTCCACTGAGCCACGCTGACTGTACTAAGCGCTGGGGAAAGTACGGTACCACAGAGGTGGTAGACGTATTCCCTGCCCGCAAGGAGCTTGCATGCTAGAGTGCTGAATGGGATATTCTGAATGGGATTAGAGAATCAGCGTGGCTCAGTGGAAAGAGCCCAGGCTTTGGAGTCAGAGGTCCTGGGTTCGAATCCCGGCTCCGCCAATTGTCAGCTGTGGGACTTGGGGCAAGTCACTTCACTTCTCTGGGCCTCAGTTCCCTCATCTGGAAAATGGGGATGAAGACCGTGAGCCCCCCGTAGGACAACCTGATCACCTTGTAACCTCCCCAGCGCTTAGAACAGTGCTTTGCACATAGTAAGCGCTTAATAAATGCCATTATTATTATTATCATATGGGTTCAGTCTGGCTTTTGGGGGAAAATATCAGTGTGCCTTCTACAGCAGGGGATTGTAAACGCACTTTGGGCAGGGAATGTGTCTAAAAACTCTGCTTCATTATACTCTCCCTTGTTCAAAGTACTGTAAGCACTCAATAAATACCACTGGTTGATTGACCCATTCCCTGTCCACAAGGAACTTGAACTCTACTAGATAATAGAAGGGTGATAAATGGGATTAAAGGGACGGGAGGGCCCGGGAGTAAAGTCAGACGCGGCTCTGGGATGATCGAATTGTCTTCAGGGATTTGAAAGGTTGTATGAAGGGGGGCGATCAATTGTTCTCCATGCCTACCGCGGATGGAAATCGCAGCAGGAGGGAGCGGTTGACTGTGAAAATGACAAAAAATCAATCAAACAATCAATGGTATTTATTGTCTTTTATTATTATTTTATTATTGAGTCTTTTAGACTGTGAGCCCACTGTTGGGTAGGGACTGTCTCTATATGTTGCCAGTTTGTACTTCCCAAGCGCTTAGTACAGTGCTCTGCACATAGTAAGCGCTCAATAAATACGATTGATGATGATGATGATGATGATGAGTGCTTACTATATGCAGAGCATTGTGCTAAACGCTTGGGAGAGTACAGTGCCACAGAATAAGCAGACACGTTTTCTGCCGGTAACGGGCTTTTACAGGCTAGAGGATGCGGCTTTCCAGGGCGGAAGCTCCATTTTGTGCCTCTCTTGGCTTCATTAGGTGATGATGATAATAATAATAATAATAATGGTACATGTTAAGCACTTACTATGTGCCGGGCACTGTTCTAAGCGTTGGGGTAGGTGCAAGTCAGTCAGTTTGGACACAGCCCCTGTCCCACATGGGGCTCCCGCTCTTAATCCCCATTTTACAGATGAGAGAACTGAGGCCCGGAGAAGTTGCGTGACTTTCCCAAGGTCGCGCAGCTGCCATGTGGCGGAGCCAGGATTAGAACCCAGGTCCCGGGCCCGGGCTCTAGCCACGCTGGTTCTCATGGCTTAGTAGATACCGTTTTTCCTTGAAGGTTTTGGTCATTCATCTCCCTAGAGGCAGAAAGCTGGGTCATTTGAATTCATTCATACTTATTGAGCACTTACTGTGTGCAGAGCACTGTACTAAGCGCTTGGGAGAGTACAGTGTTATTTATACTGATGCCTGTCTCGCCTTCTACTAGATAAGAGAAGGGTGATAAATGTGATTAAAGGGATGGGAGCTCATTGTGGACCACGTTGTAAGCTCGTTGTGGGCAGGGGTGTGTCTACCAACTCTGTTGTGTTGCACTCTCCCAAGCGCTTAGTACAGTGCCCCGCACAGAGAAAGCACTCAATAAATACCATTGATGCTGCTGCTGCTGCTGCTGTGGAGGGTGAGGCTATTTCTTCTTCCTAGAGGATACGGAGATTAAAGAAGGTAGATGTTCCCACAGCTGTAAAGTATTTTTGTCCGTTTTCGTGTTACTTCTTTTCCGTTTTTGGAAAAATCCATCCCTAATTGATGCTTATGGAAAATCGATTTTAGTGTAGCACGGCGTATGTTTTCGGTGTGTCATATTGTGTTTCGGGGTGCAGCGGCTCTAACATACCTTATGTGTCCACAGGTAGCCTGTGACTTGCTCCGGAGAATAATCCGCATCCTGTACCTTAGTAAGAGGCTCCAAGGACAGTTGCAGGGCGGAAGTCGAGAAATAACGAAGGCCGCTCAGAGCCTTAATGAACTTGGTGAGTACTTTTTTCCCCCCCATCTTTTATTTTATTCTAGATTTTATTTTATTTTATTTTAGATTTTATTCTAAATCTATGAAATATCTGGCTCGGTTCTTCGACGTTGGTTCATCTCCCGCTCTTAGAGATGTTTTGGTCGTTAAACGCGAGTGGTCGAAAGTGGAAAAAAAATCAAATTTTCTGACTTTAAAACGTATTCGAATATTTGATTTGGCGGGGGGTGGGGTTCGAAATTCATCGCTGCTTCGACTAGCCAAAAAATGAGAAATCAAAGTTGGGGGAAGCCGCGTTTAGAGAAAAGTATACGCTACATTCCTCTCTTGGGTCTTCGGCATCATATCAGACACGGGAAAATGGCGATGTTTTCCATTTTTAATCCCTCCAGAGAAGTTCTGTGGTCCACTTTGTCATTGCTAACCGAGAGATGACTTTTTTTTAAAGAACGCTTCGTGCTTTTACTTTGGCTAATTAAGACTCCGCTTCATTGCTCTTGGCATCCTTCCTTCTTTCAAGTTTATGCTTATTTGGGGGTTTATTTTTAAAGTTTTTAAAAAATGAGTAATGCTCCAATGTTCTCTCAGTAAATGCTAATCTTACCGCTGTAGAAATCATAGTATCAGCTGTTATTTTTGCGGCGATTTCTCGGTATTTTAAACCGCGGCTCAAAAATAATCTCTGGAGCCTGGAACTCTGAAAAAGCAACTGGAAATTATTCTAAGTTTTTTGGGTGTATATTTATCATTACCGATGTTTCTCTTTGTAATCAGAAATTTGTTAGATGATTACAGCGCCTTCGGAAATTGACAGATGCCGCGATAGAACCGGTGGGAATAGATGTTTTTTTAAAGGAAGCACTGGTATTAATCATAATGTTCTTAGTTGGTGTAGCGCAGAATACCAATCCATTAGGCCTTCAGTGTTATCTTCATCCGGGGTTTCGTAAAAAAAAAAATAAAGCTAAGCAACTGATTAGATTCATTTTCAAAAGTTTCGGGTTATATACAATTGGGAGTTTGCAAAAGGATTCCTGTTGTCTTTGTGGCGTCCCATACCGTCACGTAATAAAGGAGAAACTCAGAAATGTTAGGAAACCCAATTTGTACAGTGCCTGGCACATAGTAAGTGCTTAACAAATACCATAATAATAATGATAATACTTTGGTGTTTTGTTTTTTGAAAAGAATTTATAGCATTGATTTTTTTAAAAAATAATAATAATGGCATTTATTAAGCGCTTACTATGTGCAAAGCACTGTTCTAAGCGCTGGGGAGGTTACAAGGTGATCAGGTTGTCCCACGGGGGGGCTCACAGTCTTAATCCCCATTTTACACATGAGGGAACTGAGGCACAGAGAAGTTTAAGTGACTTGCCCAAAGTCACACAGCCTGCAATTGGCGTTTAGATAAAACCCTGTAGTGTGCATCTCTGTTTAGGTGACGTCACAGGTATTTGAGATATTAGAATTAATTAGGGTAATTACGGTATTCGTTACGCACTTACTATGTGCCAAGCACTGTTTAAAACCGTTTATCTGCTGTCCTTTGGCAGGTCGTTCATCTGGTTCGCCTGTCCTTGTCTGGGTACTGGACTGGGTACTTTGGTTATAATGATGATAATGAAAATAATAACCGTGGTATCTGTTAGCACTCTTTTAGACTGTGAGCCCACTGTTGGGTAGGGACTGTCTCTATATGTTGCCAACTTGTACTTCCCAAGCGCTTAGTCCAGTGCTCTGCACCCAGTAAGCGCTCAATAAATACGATTGATTGATTGATTGAGTACTAAGCGCCGGGGTAGATACAAGGTAATCGTGTTGGACACAGTCCCCGTCCCACATTCATTCATTCATTCCTTCAGTCGTATTTATTGAGCGCTTACTGTGTGCAGAGCACTGTACTAAGCGCTTGGGAAGTACAAGTTGGCAACGTAGAGAGACGGTGGGCTTACAGTCTAGAAGACTAGAAGAACCCCACATGGGGTTCACAGTCTTCCTCCCCGTTTTGCAGATGAGGTAACTGAGGTGCAGAGAAGCGAAGTGACCTAGGGTCGCGCAGCGGGCAAGGGGCAGAGCCGGGATTAGAACCCAGATCCTTCCGACTCCCGGGGCCTGCTCTATTTCCGCCGGTTTTTTAAATTTGAATCACCTAGCGTCCCTCCGTCTCGCTCCGGCCGTCGAGGTCTGTGTCCCGTGGGACGGCGAGGGCAGCAAACGGGCCCGGGGCAGATCGGTGGGGTCAAAGATCCTCGCGGAGCCGGGCCCTGGGTTCGGTGGACTTCTGCAAAACGGTCAGTAGCCAGCGACGCCACGAGCCGGGGCGTGTGACGGCGTGAGCGGTGGGCTGTCTGGTGCCCGCCAAGGGCCCGCGGGAGCCCCTCTGACCTGCCCGTCTACGCTTTGTCCCGTCAACCAGGATTCAGGGGGCAGGATTCAGGATCCAGCATGCCTGCGCTCCATAAATACGATGGAATGAACAGGCCACGGCCTTCAGCGGGCTGGTGAGCGCTTAAAATATACAGTAGGGCCCTTCAAGAGCTCACCTCCTCCAGGAGGCCTTCCCAGACTGAGCCCCTTCCTTCCTCTCCCCCTCGTCCCCCTCTCCATCCCCCCATCTTTCCTCCTTCCCTTCCCCACAGCACCTGTATATATGTTTGTATATATTTATTACTCTATTTTACTTGTACATATCTATTCTATTTATTTTATTTTGTTAGTATGTTTGGTTTTGTTCTCTGTCTCCCCCTTTTAGACTGTGAGCCCACTGTTGGGTAGGGACTGGCTCTATGTGTTGCCGATTTGTACTTCCCAAGCACTTAGTACAGTGCTCTGCACATAGTAAGCGCTCAATAAATACGATTGATGATGATGATGATGATTCAGTCATTCGTATTTTTATTTATTACTCTATTTATTTGTTTATTTATTTTATTTGTACATATCTATCCTATTTATTTTATTTTGTTAGTATGTTTGGTTTTGTTCTCTGTCTCCCCCTTTTAGACTGTGAGCCCACTGTTGGGCAGGGACTGTCTCTATGTGTTGCCGATTTGTACTTCCCAAGCGCTTAGTACAGTGCTCTGCACATAGTAAGCGCTCAATAAATACAATTGATGATGATGATGATTCAGTCATTCGTATTTTTATTTATTACTCTATTTATTTATTTATTTATTTTATTTGTACAGATCTATCCTATTTATTTTATTTTGTTAGTATGTTTGGTTTTGTTCTCTGTCTCCCCCTTTTAGACTGTGAGCCCACTGTTGGGTAGGGACTGTCTCTATATGTTGCCAATTTGTACTTCCCAAGCGCTTAGTACAGTGCTCTGCACATAGTAAGCGCTCAATAAATGCGATTGATGATGATGATGATGATGCTGGGTAGGGACTGTCTCTATATGTTGCCAGCTTGTACTTCCCAAGCGCTTAGTACAGTGCTGTGCACACAGTAAGCGCTCAATAAATACGATTGATTGATTGATTGATTGATTGGTGTCGTGGGGTCCGATACGCAAAACGATCATCGCCTTTCTTACCTAGAAATGTCCCGTTGGCAACACAGCGGTAAGCCAGTCCGCATCCTTTTACACTTTGTTTTTCTCTTCCTGAGCATTTATCGTCCAATATATAAGCGATATGTAAGGGGTAGAGAAGCAGCGTGGCTCAGTGGAGAGAGCCCGGGCTTTGGAGTCAGAGGTCTTGGGTTCGAATCCCAGCTCCACCACATGTCTGCTGTGTGACCTTGGGCAGCTCACTTAACTTCTCTGAGCCTCAGTTCCCTCATCTGGAAAATGGGGATTACGACTGTGAGCCCCGTGTGAGACAACCTGATCGCCTTGTATCCCCCCCAGCGCTTAGAACAGTGCTTTGCACATAGTAAGCGCTTAACAAATGCCATTATTATTATTATTATTATTATTATTATTATCATTATTAAAGGGGTAGGTTGCCAGGTATCCAAATTCTTGGTGGTTGTAGATTTTAGTTGCAGGGATAGTCAGGACATCCGTGGCCCCACCCACGGCCGCCCTACTGCACTTATATCACTCACGCTGCTTAGAGAAGCAGCGAGGCTCAGTGGAAAGAGCCCGGGCTTTGGAGTCAGAGGTCCTGGGTTCAAATCCCGGCTCCGCCAATTGTCAGCTGGGTGACTTTGGGCAAGTCGCGCAACTTCCCCGGGCCTCAGTTCCCTCATCTGGAAAATGGGGATTAAGACTGTGAGCCCCCCGTGGGACAACCTGATCACCTTGTAACCTCCCCAGCGCTTAGAACAGTGCTTTGCACATAGTAAGCGCTTCATAAATGCCATTATTATTATATAGACGTCTAGAAATTATGTATTTCTGTGTGACTGTGGGCAGGTCACTTCTGTGTGCCTCAGTTCCCTCATCTATAAAATGGGGATTAAGACTTTGAGCCCCCCCGTGGGACAACCGGGTCACCTTGTAACCTCCCCAGCTCTTCGAACAGTGCTTCGCACATAGTAAGCGCTTATTAAATGCCATCATTACTATTATTGTTATGTATCATAAATTATTCGTATTATATTAACATCTGCCTCCCCCTCTACACTGTAAGTACATTGTGGGCAGGGTGCGTGTCTATCCACTCTGTTGGACTGCCCTCTCCCCAGCGCTTAGCACAGTGCTCTGCGCACAGTAAGCGCCCAATAAATAGGAACGAATGATGATTGTTGGGGAATGGGTGCTAGCTATGGCAGTAAAACACTTTGGCTTTTGAGGAGGCAGAGGGACATCAGTTATTCAAAATCTGGGGGAATTTGGAAGACCTGAGGCTGTTCTGTGGCCCGTTGGTTGGCCCTGTTCTCCTCCGTTGGTTTCTTTCGTCAGTTTCTAAGTGCCCTCAAGGGCAGGGACTGTTTCTCTTAGGGGAACTCTCCCAAGCACTTAGTAGGTGCTCAATAAATAGCATTTTCAAATCCAGCCAAAAGAAATGCTTTTTGACCCAACCAGTAGTAAACGTTGGCCCTGTTCTCCTCTGTTGGTTTCTTTTGTCAGTTTCTAAGTACCCTCAAGGGCAGGGACTGTTTCTCTTAGGGGAACTCTCCCAAGCACTTAGTAGGTGCTCAATAAATAGCATTTTCAAATCCAGCCAAAAGAAATGCTTTTTGACCCAACCAGTGGTAAGCATATGGGATCTGTTCCACCAGGAAGCCCTGCGGGGTCATAAGATCATTCTCGGTAGAAAAATTATACCGTAATAAAAGCCAGCAATAAATGGTAGATATGAAAAGTATATCTCCCTTTATCATTGGGAAAAAAAAAGGAACCATTCATTTTTATGGCTTATGTTTTTCAGTTTCAGTCGTGTTGCTAAGCGGCAACCCGTTAAAGCTGTGAAGCATTATGAAACCTCCTTGAAATAAACCCAAATTCAGCCTAGTGTTTTATTTATGTAATAGTCGTTGGGAGAAGGAGGGAAAATTTTGGCCCATTTTGGCTCTTGGTTTTTTTTTTTTTTTTTCGGTTGGAAACTCTCATTTTAACTGTAGGACATTTTATACTTTCAGGTGCTTGAAATTTTCTAGAAATAACCTTTGGACCAAAATATTCCAGGCTTTCTGTAAAAAAAAGGAAAGGGAACTTTCTGTGGTGATAGGAAATTTCGTTGCCGTGTCCCGAAATGGAGAGATTTCCAAATTTGTTTTTGACCTTCTCTTAGTTCAAGGCAGCCCTTCTTTAAATAGCCAAGGAATCTGTGATTTTTTTTTTTTTAAGAATGCGAGAAATGATCAAAAGTAAATGGGACGGTTCACCACGTTTGTTTTTCATTAAACACTGATTTAAACTTTCCCAAAAAATGAGGTAAAGCCACTATTCATTTTCTGATCGTTATTCATCTTCAAACTTATTCTCTGTGAAAAATGTGAACATAAGGTATCCAATGAGTAATCAGGTTTCTAAGCTAAATACCCAAAAAGTGTTGTGATGAAGCTACATAAAAATGTACCAGCTTCTTTTGTCAAGTAAAAATGTTAATGCCACGAATCAGTATCGATATATATATATATGTATATATCTGGCAACCTACCCCTTATATATCGCTTACATATATATATATATATATACATATATATATATATAAGCTTCTTTTGTCACATAAAAATGTTAATGCCACGAATATATATATACCGATACTGATTCTTGGCATAAACATTTTTACTTGACAAAAGAAGCTGGTACATTAGAAGCTGGTACATCAGTATCGGTATGTGTGTATGTATATATATGTGTATATATATATATATATACATACACATATATGTATATATATATGTATGTATGTGTGTGTGTGTATATATGTATGTATATATATGTATGTATGTGTGTGTGTATATATATGTGTGTGTATATATATATGTATGTGTGTGTATATATATACCAATACTGATTCGTGGCATTAACATTTTTACTTAACAAAAGAAGCTTTTATATATATATATATATATATATATATATATATATATATATATATATATATATATATATATATATATATATATATATACATATGCGCGATATATAAGGGGTAGGTTGCCAGGTATCCAAATTCTTGGTGGTTGTGGATTTTAGTTGCAGGGGTAATCAGAACACATGATATACTAGAAGCAGCATGGCTTAATGGCAAAAGAGCACGGGCTTGGGAATCAGAGGTCTTGGCTTCTAACCCCGCTTCCACTACTCGTCTGCTGTGTGACCTTGGTCAAGTCACTTCTCTTTACAGTTGCCTCATCTGTAAAATGGGGGTTCCGACCGTGAGCCCCCATGTGGGCCAGGGACTGTGTCCAACCTGATTCCCTTGCATCTATCTCAGCGCTTAAAACAGGGCCTGGCACGTAGTAAGTGCTTAACGAATACCGTGATCGTCATCATTCTTAATTATCATGACGATCAGTCACCTGTTTGAAAAAAGGAAATGTTGCCGGATTGGCGTGCTCCCGCCCTTCCTCCCCACCTCGAGACAGAGTCTGTTGATTTTCTTTTCACTCAGTGTGTGAGCGTCAACTCCCCGGAGGTTGTTTTTGGCCCCTAGAAGGGGCACATTTGAAAGAAAGCTTCCACTCTGAGTTCTTGGTCTTCACCACTCAAGGACCAAACACCCAAAGATAATCTACCCTGCAGCTGCTTCCTTTCTTTATCGTCAGGGCACCAGAGGACCGGGACAGCTGCTCTTTGAGGTCAACACTTTCTGACCCTGGGTGCCTCAGCATGCTTTTTCTCTTTTCTCTCTCTCTCCCTCTTTCCTCTCTCCGTCTTTCATCTCTCCCTCTCCCTGTTTCTCTTGGCTAAGGCAGCTGCCCAGCCGGAGACTTGTTGGACCGAAATCCCATCTCCTCCAAGAGGCCTTCCCTGACTAAGCCCTCTTTTCCTTTTCTTCGACTCCCTTCTGCATCTCCCCACTCACTCCCTTTATTCATCCCCTCTCCCAGCCCCACCGCACTGTTGTACGTATCTGTAATTTATGTTTATCAATGTCGGTCTCCCCCTCTAGACTGTAAGCTCATTTTGGGCAGGGAATGTGTCTTTTATATTATGTCCCAAACACTTAGCACAGTGCTTTATGTGCTGTAAGGGTTCAATAAATAGAATTATTATCATAATGATGATAGCATTTGTTAAGCACTATGTGCCAAGCACCGTTTGAAGTGCTGAGGTGGATACAAGGTAACCAGTTTGGACACAGTCCCTGTCCAACATAGGGCTCACACTCTTGATCCCCATTTTCTAGATGAGGGAAATAGAATTATCATCATGATGATAGCATTTGTTAAGCACTTACTACATGCCAAGCATCGTTTGAAGCGCTGAGGTAGATACGAGGTAACCAGGTTGGACACAGTCCCTGTCCAACATAGGGCTCACACTCTTGATCCCCATTTTCTAGATGAGGGAAATAGAATTATCATCATGATGATAGCATTTGTTAAGCACTTACTACATGCCAAGCATCGTTTGAAGCGCTGAGGTAGATACGAGGTAACCAGTTTGGACACAGTCCCTGTCCAACATAGGGCTCACACTCTTGATCCCCATTTTCTAGATGAGGGAAATAGAATTATTCTCATAATGATGATAGCATTTGTTAAGCACTTACTACGTGCCAAGCACCGTTTGAAGCGCTGAGGTGGATGCAAGGTAACCAGGTTGGACACAGTCCCTGTCCAACATAGGGCTAACACTCTTGATCCCCATTTTCTAGATGAGGGAAATAGAATTATTCTCAAAATGATGATAGCATTTGTTAAGCACTTACTACGTGCCAAGCACCATTTGAAGCGCTGAGGTGGATACAAGGTAACCAGTTTGGACACAGTCCCTGTCCAACATAGGGCTCACACTCTTGATCCCCATTTTCTAGATGCGGGAAATAGAATTATTATCATAATGATGATAATATTTGTTAAGCACTTACTATGTGCCAAGCACCATTTGAAGCACTGAGGTGGATACAAGGTAACCAGTTTGGACACAGTCCCTGTCCAACATAGGGCTCACACTCTTGATCCCCATTTTCTAGATGAGGGAAATAGAATTATTTTATTCTATTTTATTTATTTTATTTTATTCTATTCTATTTATTCTATTTATGTATTTTATCTCTATTTATTTATTTATTTATCTTGTACATATCTATTCTATTTATTTTATTTTGTTAGTATGTTTGGTTTTGTCCTCTGTCTCCCCCTTCTAGACTGTGAGCCCGCTGTTGGGTAGGGACTGTCTCTATGTGTTGCCGCCTTGTAGTTCCCAAGCGCTTAGTACAGTGCTCTGCACACAGTAAGTGCTCAATAAATGCGATTGATTGATTGATTGATTGATTGATTGATTGAATTACTATCATAATGATGATAGCATTTGTTAAGCACTTACTACGTGCCAAGCTGCGTTTGAAGCGCTGAGGCCCAGAGAAGTGAAGTGGCCCACCCAAGGTCACACAGCAGACAAGTGGCGGAGTCGGGATTAGAACCCATGACCTGAGTCCCAGGCCTGGGCTCCATCCGTTATGCCATGTGGTTCTGTGGCAGAGGGCAGCGGGGCGGAAAGTAGGGGCAACTGGAGGGTGTAAGGTTGTGATGGATGAGGCCATTTATTATTCAGAGTGGGAACGTTGAGCCGAGGAGGGAGGGAGCAGTGGCAGTTTAGGAGGATCATCATCAATCGTATTTATTGAGCGCTTACTGTGTGCAGAGCACTGTACTAAGCGCTTGGGAAGTACAAGTTGGCAACACATAGAGACAGCCCCTACCCAACAGTGGGCTTGGAAGTCATTGGAGCAGGCTCCCAAGTGGGGCTTTGTTTCCCCCGGAAGAAGAGAGCCAGTCCGTTGGGATCAGACCTGGCCGGTGGTATTTTTCCATACAGTCATTCAGTCGGATTTATTGAGCGCTTACTGTGTGCAGAGCACTGTGCTAAGCGCTTGGGAAGTGCAAGTCGGCAACATGTAGAGACGGTCCCTACCCAACAACGGGCTCACAGCCTAGAAGGGGGAGTCAGACAACAAAACAAAACGTGTAGACGGGTGTCAAAACTGTCAGAATAAATAGAATTATAGCTATATGTGAACATCATTAATAAAATAAATAGACTAGTAAATATGTGCAAGTAAAATAGAGTAATAAATCTGTACAAATAGATACAAGTGCTGTAGGGAGGGGAAGGAGGTAGGGCAGGGGGATGGGGAGGAGGAGAGGAAAAGGGGGGCTCAATCTGGGAAGGCCTCCTGGAGGAGGTGAGCTCTCAGTAGGGCTTTGAAGGGAGGAAGAGAGATAGCTTGGCGGATGGGCAGAGGGAGGGCATTCCGGGCCAGGGGAAGGACGTGGGCCGGAGGTCGACGGCGGGACGGGTGAGAACGAGGTACGGTGAGGAGGAGAAGCAGCGTGGCTCAATGGAAAGAGCCCGGGCTTTCGAGTGAGTGGTCATGGGTTCAAATCCTGGCTCTGCCATTTGTCAGCTGGGTGACTTGGGGCAAGTCACTTCACTTCTCTGGGCCTCAGTTCCCTCGTCTGTAAAATGGGGATGAAGACCGTGAGCCCCCCGAGGGACAACCTGATCACCTTGTAACCTCCCCAGGGCTTAGAACAGTGCTTTGCTGGCTGGAAAGTCATCGGGGGTCAGTGACTGGGAAGGCGAGAGCATTGGGTATTGCAAGAAGGAATTTAGCGTTTGGAATTGTTAGTCTGGGGTGGATACAAGATAATCTAGACCGAAAGCCCACTGTGGGCAGAGTATGTGTTCTCGCCTGGCCCACGTCCTCCCCCTGGCCCGGAATGCCCTCCCTCCGCACATCTGCCAAGCTAGCTCTCTTGGGATGGGAATGGGAATATGGAAACCTTACAAAGGGCAGGCAGAGGGATAAGTTCAAGATTTGATGAATAATAATAATTATGGTATTTAGCACTTTCTATGTGCCAGGCACTGTACTAGGCGCTGGGGTGGGTACAAGCTAATTGGGTTGGACACAGTCCCTGTCCCACATGGGGCTCACAGTCTTAGTCCCCATTTTACAGTTGAGATAATAATTATGTTTTTTGTTAAGCGCTTACTATGTACCGATCACTGTTCTAAGCATCAAGGTAGATACAAGGTAATCAGGTTGTCCCATGTGGGGCTCCCGGTTTTAATCCCCATTTTCCAGATGAGGTGAGTGAGGCCCAGAGAAGTTAAGTGGCTTGCCCAAGCTTACACAGCAGACAGGTGGCAGAGCCTGGATTAGAATCCACGTCCTCTGACTGCCGAGCCCGGGCTCTTTCCATCGAGCCCCGCTGCTTCTCTGACCGAGGTAACCGAGGCCCAGAGGAGTGAAGGGACTTGCCCAAACTCACACAGCAGACAAGTGGCGGGGCCGGGATTAGAACCCACGGCCTGCGCTCCAACAACCACGCCACGCTGCTTCCTGTACCGGTGTGTCCTAACAATGGGACCCGGCTGCAAAAGATAGGGAAGGAACTTTGGGAAGGATCCAAAGTTGATGTACTGGCCTTCCTGTAGTGGAGACTGGCCGACACGGAGAGATGGAAATAAAAACAGGACAGCAGAGGCCAGTGTTTGCACGCGCAAAGGTGCATTCATTCATCCATTGTCGTATTTATTGAGCGCTTACTGTGTGCAGAGCACTGTACTAAGCGCTTGGGAAGTTGGCAACATATAGAGACGGTCCCTACCCAACAGCGGGCCCACAGAATGGTCAGTTATACGGTGGTCCTAACCGTCACGGTTCTATACGCCAAGACCCTAGAGACAGTAGGCTCATCTGCAGATCTAAAAGGCTGCAACACAACACACACACACACACACACACACAAGACACACAATGAAAGACGCTAGGAGAGGGTCAGTCAGTGTTATCTAATGAGCGCTTAATGCTGAGCGCCGTTCTCCGTGTGTGGGAAAGGACGCCTAGTGAAAAGAGCACGGGCCCGGGAATCAGAAGGATCTGGGGTCTGCTCCCGGCTCCGCCACCTGTCTGCTGGGTTCTGGGCCTCAGTTTCCTCATCTGTAAAATGGGGATTAAGACCGTGAGCCCAATGTGGCACAGGGATTGTGTCCAACCGGATTATCTTTTATGTACCCCAGCGCTTAGGACGTAGAAGCTGCCTCTAACAAATACCGTTAAAAAAAAAATAGAGTTGGCAGATGCAATCCCCACCCTCAAGGAGCTTAAAGAAAGAGACAGACATTAAAGTAAATTACAAGTAGGAGAAATAGTCCATTGAAGTATTGGGTAGCTCTTAGTGACGGTATTTCCAGAAAATCCGTTTGCTAAAATCAGTAGTTTTACCAAGAGAGATTTAGAGTATGGGAAGGGGAAAGTTTTTCCGGCGGCGCTCAGTTCACGATCGGCGAAGACAAGATTCCGCGTCCTGGAAAAACTTGATGTGGTTATTTTTTTTTCCCCATAAGAAATGCACAAGGCAGCTTTGTAGGAGAAGTGAAGTGTTTTAAGAGAATGGGATCGTGTTTCTCCTGCTTTTTGCTGTCCTCAAGGAATACCTGGACATTGCTCCAGACAGGAAAAAATTAGGCCCCTTCCCATCCTGAGCACTTCAGAATAATCTCGGCCGGGCAGAACCGCCGAAGGGTTACTCGAACTGCAATTTGCATACATAACGCGCTGTATAATTGACAGATTTGATTTGGGTAACGGGGAATTTCGTTTTTGGCGGAAGCGGGCAGGAGATATTTGAGGCCTCCAATTCAGTGGCTACCGAGGAATTTGTAGAACGAAACAGGCTTCTCTCGGGTTTCGGAAGGGACAGGATAAGGGAGTATTGACCGAATGAAAGTGATCAAGAAAATGGGTTTGTTTTTCTGGGACGTGTCCTTTTCTAGATAAATCATTTGTATATCTCCAGAACAAAGACAGATCATTTAACAGTTTTAAGTGGAATCATTTTTATTTTCTAATAGAAAAATGGCCATTTGATTGAAATGAGAAAATGTATGAAATCTACCTAGCCCCAGGAGAGCTAGGTCGAACTGTTCGTGCACTAAGAACCGTCCTTTCCCCGCCGCACGTGGCGGATCAGACGGTGAGTTCGAAATTCCAGGTGTGTCAGAGCTGTTGTGTGGTTTTATCCCCCTCCGTGATTCATGCTGGGAACCAGCGGGGAAGCCCTGAATTAGGAGCCAATTCACGCCAGCCTTTGGGCTCTGGAGTCAGAGGTCATGGGTTCAAATCCCGACTCTGCCAAGTGTCAGCTGTGTGACTTTGGGTAAGTCGCTTCACTTCTCTGGCCCTCGGTTCCCTCATCTGTAAAATGGGGATGAAGACTGTGAGCCCCCCCGGGGGACAACCTGATCGCCTTTTAACCCCCCGGCGTTTAGAACAGTGCTTTCCATATAGTAAGCGCTTAATGCCATCATTATCATTATTAATAATAATATTATAATATTATTCCATATTATAATTATTATATTATATTATAATAATTATTATATTATATTTTTATTATGATTATAAGGAGAAAGTAGTATTACTACTACTACTACTATTATGTGTTTAAGCACTTAGTGTATGCAGAGCACTGTACTAAGGGCTTGGGAGGGTATAGCATAGATGCAGCATGGCTTGGTGGATAGATCTCGGTCCAGGGAGTCAGAAGGTCGTGGGTTCTAATCCTACCTCCACCATTTGTCTGTTGTGTGACCTTGGGCACTTCTCAGTTCCCTCATCTGTAAAATGGGAATTGAGACCGTGAGCCCAATGTGGGACGGGGCCTGTGTCCAACCCAATTTGCTTGTACCCACCCCAGCGCTTATTACAGTGCCTGGCACATAGTAAGCGCTTAACAATGCCATCGTTAGTATTATAATTTAACGAAGTTGGGAGACGTATTCCCTACCTCAGCAAGCTTACAGTCTATAGAGGTTTTACAGTTCTGTCAGAGCCAGGAAGGCTTGCAGAGGGACAAAGATCCAGGACGTCTGACACGCTCCACGCGGTGAAACCACGGACGGGTTGACAGGCAGATTTCAATCAAACAGTCAGTGGTGCTTATTGAGCGCTTAATGTGTGGCTTATGTTGCCAACTTGTACTTCCCAAGCGCTTAGTACAGTGCTCTGCACACAGTAAGCGCTCAATAAATACGATTGATTGATTGCAGAGCGCTGAACTGAGCACTTGAGAGAGTGTGTCACCTGCGTGACCTTGGGCAGATCACTTAATTTGCCCGTGCCTCAGTTACCTCAGGACTCTGGGATTCTTCCTGCCCCGTGGCCTGGGCTCGTAGTTCATCAGTGGCTTCCTGCGGTCTGGATTTAGCGCAGGCAGGCAGCAGTAGCTGGAAAACGGATGGATCGCAGAGTTAATTATCGGGATAAACAGGCAAGAAGCCTCCTCCCTCAAGTAACGCATAAGTCGGCATCCATCCGAATGGCGCTTTCCATTTCAAGCAGTCAGTGGTTCTGGTTCATTCATTTGTTCCTTCAGTCGTTTTTAGTGAGATTTTATTTTATTTTATTTTATTTTAATTTAATTTAATTTCATTTAATTATTTATTTTATTTTATTTTATTTTTATTTTTATTTATTTTTTATTATTCTATTTTATTTTTATTTTATTTTATTTTTATTTTATGTTATTTTATTATTTATTTTATTTTATTTTTATTTGTATTTGTATTTTTTATTATTCTATTTTATTTTCATTTTATTTTTTTATTTTATTTTAATTTTATTTTATTTTATTATTTATTTTATTTTATTTTATTTTTATTTTTATTTATTTTTTATTATTCTATTTTATTTTTATTTTTATTTTATTTTTATTTTATTTTTATTTTATTTTATTTTATTTTATTTTTATTTTTATTTTTTATTATTATTTTATTTTATTTTTATTTTATTATTTTATTTTATTTTATTTTATTTTTATTTTATTATTTTATTTTATTTTATTTTATTTTGTTAGTATGTTTGGTTTTGTTCTCTGTCTCCCCCTTCTAGACCGTGAGCCCGCTGTTGGGTAGGGACCGTCTCTATGTGTTGCTGACTTGTACTTCCCAAATGCTTTGTACAGTGCTCTGCACACAGTAAGCGCTCAATAAATACGATTGGTTGATTGATTGCAGGGCACTATATTAAATGTTTGGGAGAGTACAGAGTTGATGAGCCCGCTCCCTGCCGATTATGAGGTTTCTTTTCTAAAGAACCATACTCAGAAGGCACTCAACAACTGTAAGCTCGTGGCGGGCAGGGAATGGGTCTGTTTCCTGTCGTATTCTCAATCAATCAATCGTATTTATTGAGTGCTTACTGTGTGCAGAGCACTGTACTAAGCGCTTGGGAAGTACAAGTTGGCAGCATATAGAGACGGTCCCTACCCAACAGTGGGCTCCCAGTCTAGAAGTGAGCGCTTACTGTGTGCAGAGCACTGTACTAAGCACTTGGGGGAGTACCATATAGCAGTATAGCAGACACAGTCCCTGCCCACAACGAGCTTAGAGTCTGGGGGCGGGGGGGGGGGGGGGGATTCAGTAATAGAAATAAATCAATTACGGCTATTCATGCATTCATTCAGTCGTATTTATTGAGTGCTTACTGTGTGCAGAGCACTGTACTAAGCACTTGGGGGAGTACCATATAGCAGTATAGCAGACACAGTCCCTGCCCATCATCATCATCATCAACATCAATTGTATTTATTGAGTGCTTACTATGTGCAGAGCACTGTACTAAGTGCTTGGGAAGTACAAATTGGCAACATATAGAGACAGTCCCTACCCAACAGTGGGCTCACAGTCTAAAAGGGGGAGACAAAACCAAACATACTAACAAAATAAAATAAATAGAATAGATATGTACAAGTAAAATAAATAAATAGAGTAATAAATATGTACAAACATATACATATATACAGGTACTGTGGGGAAGGGAAGGAGGTAAGATGGGGGGGATGGAGAGGGGGACGAAGGGGAGAGGAAGGAAGGGGCTCAGTCTGGGAAGGCCTCCTGGAGGAGGTGAGCTCTCAGTAGGGCCTTGAAGGGAGGAAGAGAGCTAGCTTGGCGGATGGGCAGAGGGAGGGCATTCAAGGCCCGGGGGATGACGTGGGCCGGGGGTCGATGGTGGGACAGGCGAGAACGAGGCCTAACGGTGAGGAAGTTAGCGGCAGAGGAGTGGAGGGTGCGGGCTGGGCTGGAGAAGGAGAGAAGGGAGGTGAGGTAGGAGGGGGCGAGGGGATGGACAGCCTTGAAGCCCAGGGTGAGGAGTTTCTGCCTGATGCGCAGATCGATTGGGAGCCACTGGAGATTTTTGAGGAGGGGAGTAACATGCCCAGAGCGTTTCTGGACAAAGATAATCCGGGCAGCAGCATGAAGTATGGATTGAAGTGGAGAGAGACACGAGGATGGGAGATCAGAGAGAAGGCTGGTGCAGTAGTCCAGACGGGATAGGATGAGAGCTTGAACTAGCAGGGTAGCGGTTTGGATGGAGAGGAAAGGGCGGATCTTGGCAATGTTGCGGAGCTGAGACCGGCAGGTTTTGGTGACGGCTTGGATGTGAGGGGTGAATGAGAGAGCGGAGTCGAGGATGACACCAAGGTTGCGGGCTTGTGAGACGGGAAGGATGGTAGTGCCATCAACAGAGATGGGAAAGTCAGGGAGAGGACAAGGTTTGGGAGGGAAGACAAGGAGCTCAGTCTTCGACATGTTGAGCTTTAGGTGGCGGGCAGACATCCAGATGGAGATGTCCTGAAGGCAGGAGGAGATGCGAGCCCAGAGGGAGGGGGAGAGAGCAGGGGCAGAGATGGAGATCTGGGTGTCATCAGCGTAGAGATGATAGTTGAAGCCGTGGGAGCGAATGAGGTCTGCAAAAGAGACTGAGAAAGAACGACCGGAGAGATAAGAGGAGAACCAGGAGAGGACGGGGTCTGTGAAGCCAAGGTCAGATAACGTGTTGAGGAGAAGGGGGTGGTCCACAGTGTCAAAGGCAGCTGAGAGGTCGAGGAGGATTAGGACAGAGTAGGAGCCGTTGGATTTGGCAAGCAGGAGGTCATTGGTGACCTTTGAGAGGGCAGTTTCCGTGGAATGAGCGCAGTTTCCACATGGAGATGTCCTGAAGACAGGAGGAGATGTGAGCCTGGAGGGAGGGGGAGAGAGCAGGGGCAGAGATGGAGATCTGGGGGTCATCAGCGTAGAGATGATAGTTGCCCACAACGAGCTTAGAGTCTAGAGGGGGGATTCAGTAATAGAAATAAATCAATTACGGCTATTAATTCATTCATTCATTCATTCAGTCGTATTTACCGAGCGCTTACTGCGTGCAGAGCACTGTACTAAGCGCTTGGGAAGTCCAAGTTGGCAAAACATAGAGGCGGTCCCTACCCAGCAGCGGGCTCACAGTCTAGAAGGGGGAGACAGACAACAGAACAAAACATATTAACAAAATGAAATAAATAGAATTGTAAATATATCCATGTTACTTAAGTGCTGCGGGGCTGGGATGGGGCCGTTCGTCCATTCAGTTGTATTTATTGAGTGCTTACCATCTGATCACCTTCACTGTTGGGTAGGGACTGTCTTTATATGTTGCCAACTTGTATTTCCCAAGCGCTTAGTACAGTGCTCTGCACACAGTAAGCGCTCAATAAATACGATTGGTTGATTGACTGACTGTATCTATCCCAGTGCTTAGAACAGTGCTTGGCACACAGTAGAGAGCACTGTACTAGAGAAGCAGCGTGGCTCAATTGGAAGAGCCCGGGCTTGGGAGTCAGAGGCCACGGGTTCAAATCCCGCTCCGCCCTTCGCCAGCCCTGTGACTTTGGGCAAGTCACTCCACGTCTCCAGGCCTCAGGGACTTCATCTGTAAAATGGGGGTGAAGACTGAGCCCCGTGTGGGCCGATCTGATCACCTTGTATCCTCCCCAGTGCTTAGAACAGTAAGCACTTAACAAATGCCATTATTATTAACCAATCAATCAATCGTATTTATTGAGCGCTCACTGTGTGCAGAGCACTGTACTGAGCGCTTGGGAAGTGCAAGTAGTACAAGTTATTACTATTATTATTATTACTATTATTTTTAGACTGTGAGCCCACTGTTGGGTAGGGACTGTCTCTATATGTTGCCAATTTGTACTTCCCAAGCGCTTAGTACAGTGCTCTGCACATAGTAAGCGCTCAATAAATACGATTGATTGATTGATTGATTACTAAGTGCTGGGAAGAGTACAACACAACAATCAACAGATACATTCCCTGCCCACAGCACGCTTACAGTCTAGAGGGATTCGTCTACCTATTCTATCCCATTGTACTCTTCCAGGCGCTTAGCACAGTGCCGTGCATCCAGTAAGTAATCAGGACCATCCACTGATGGACTGGTGAGTGGAAAGAAGCGTGACACTGTGGACTCAGCACCCCTGTGGTCCCCCCCCCCACCAAACCCGTAGCCAATATTTCACCATCTGCACCCTGCCGCTATCAATCAATCAATCAATTGTATTTATTGAGTGCTTACTGTGTGCAGAGCACTGTACTAAGCGCTTGGGAAGTCCAAGTTGGCAACATATAGAGACAGTCCCTACCCAACAGTGGGCTTACAGTCTAAAAGGGCCGTTCTGGCCCGGTGATGGTGTGGAGCTGAACAAAGAAATCTCCGCAGGCAGCCATCCTTGCGTCATTTGGCTCCTTTTTAATAGCCCACGATAATAATGATTGTGGTATTTGTTAAGCGCTTACCACGTACCAAGCGCTGTACTAAGCGCTGGGGTGGAGGCAAGCAAATCGGGTTGGCCGCGGTCCCTGTCCCGCGTGAGGCTCGCAGTCTTAGTCCCCGTGATAATAATAATTGTGGTGTTTGTTAAGCGCTTCCCACGCGCCAGGCGCTGTACTAAGCGCTGCGGTGGAGGCAAGCAAATCGGGTTGGATGCAGTCCCTGTCCCGCGTGAGGCTCGCAGTCTTAATCCCCGTGATAATAATAATTGTGGTGTTTGCTAAGCGCTTACCACGCGCCAGGCGCTGTACTAAGCGCTGCGGTGGAGGCAAGCAAATCGGGTTGGCCGCGGTCCCTGTCCCGCGTGAGGCTCGCAGTCTTAATCCCCATTTTACAGAAGAGGGAACTGAGGCAAGATCACACAGCCGACAACTGGCAGCGTCGGAATTAGAACCCAGGCCCGGGCTCTTTCCATTAGGCCGCGCTGCTTCTCTGCTCTCTTAATAGGGGAGCAGCTTGGCTCAGTGGACAGCGCCTGGGCTTTGGAGTCAGAGGTCATGGGTTTGAATCCTGGCTCTGCCACATGTCTGCTGTGTGGCCTTGGGCAGGTCGCTTCACTTCTCTGAGCCTCAGTTCCCTCATCTGTAAAATGGGGATTAAGAGCGTGAGCCCCATGTGGGACAACTTGATCACCCTGTATTCCCCCCCAGCGCTTAGAACAGTGCTGTGCACATAGTAAGCGCTTAACAAATGCCATCATTATTATTAATAGTTTTTGATTTACTCTCCCCCTCCCTTCTCCCTCCCACCCTCACCATAATATATGTAAGTAGATGATGATATTTGTGAAGCCTTTATTATTATGTGAAGTGTTTATTACTAGAGAAGCAGTGTGGCTCAGTGGAAAGAGCACAGGCTTGGGAGTCACAGGTCCTGGGTTCAAATCCCAGCTCCACCTGTTGTCAGCTGGGTGACTTTGGGCAAGTCACTTCACTTCTCTGGGCCTCAGTTCCCTCATCTGTAAAATGGGGATTAAGACGGTGAGCCCCACGTGGATCACCTTGTATCCTCCCCAGCGCTTAGAACAGTGCTTTGCACATAGTAAGCGCTTAACAAATGCCATTATTATTATTATTATTATTGTCAAGCTCTTTTCTAAGGTCTGGTGTATTCTTATGATGGTAATATTTGTTAAGAACTTTATTTTAAGTGGTATTTGTTAAGTGCCTACTCTGTGCCAGCCACTTTACTAAGCGCAGGGGTCGATACAGGGTAATCAGGTTGGCCCCAGTCCATGCCCCACGTGGGGCTCACACAGTCTTTAAGCCCCATTTTACAGATGAGGCAACTGAGGCGCAGAAGCGGCTGGCCCGAGGTCACACGCCGCGCCAGTGGGGGAGGCGGAATTAGAACCCAGCACCCCGGACCCCAGGCCCGGGGTCTTTCCACTAGACCACGCCGCTGCGGTCCCTCTCACCGGGATCGTGAGCTCCTTGCGGGTCAGGGCTGTTTCCAGTGCATTTTTGGGTGCATTCTCCTCTCCCGAAGTGACAACTTGTACTTCCCAAGCGCTTAGTACAGTGCTCTGCACACAGTAAGCGCTCAATAAATACGATTGATTGATTGATTGATTGATTAGGGCATCTATTTGTGCTGCATAGGGTCCCAGTCAATCATTTTAGTGTCGCCGATAAGCGTGAGAGTACAGAGATTCTCACTGGCTTCCGTTCAATCACACACCGGGAAATTGCTTAATAAAGCGTATCGGAACAAAAATCAATAAGCGTCCCACTACAGCCCAACGTATATATAAAAAATGTGTGAATTGAGGCCTTTGGCAGGCGGCTGCGAGGGCAGGAATTTATTCCATAAATGAATATTCCTTTTAAAATCGTCCTTCGCACCAAACCCCCGGTGTAGTGGAGCAGGCGTAAAATCCCCCAGAGAGGTGCCCTATAATGAATACTCATTATTTTCAAGATATACTGGTGGTATGTCACTTGCGATGTGATATTTTTATCGATTTAATGGGGGGCTCCCTATAATGAGGTTCTGGCCAGAAGCCACACTTTTTATATGCCCAGCGTCACTTGTAGGAAGATTTAAGTTGAAAAATGAGAAAGCTGAAACTGGTGAATTCTGCAGGATTCCTCAGAAAGGCTTTTCCTAGCCTATGCACATGTGAAATTCAATCCTGTGAATATTGATGAATTTTTTTTCCCAATTTGCTAGGTGTTTCAAATTAGTACCGTTATATTAGTATGGTATTTTGGGGTTTTTTAAAATATGGCTCCTTAGTCATCAGGACTTGGTTTTGATATTTATATTGAAAATAAAATTGTTCTCTGTGGGATTAAATCATCATCATCATCATCAGTCGTATTTATTGAGCGCTTACTATGTGCCGAGCACTGTACTAAGCGCTTGGGAAGTACAGATTGGCAACATACAGAGACAGTCCCTACCCAACAGTGGGCTCACAGTCTCCACTTCTTCAAGAAGTTTGATATTTTAGAAATCGTTTTTGAGGGTTTTTTTTTTAATTTTAAATTTACATACGTGGCGTCTGATGTACAGATGGCCAAGAAGTTTGGCGCACTGAAAATTCAATGCGTAGCTTCACGTGAAAATATGAACTGATTTTTTTTTTACCCATCTCCTTACGACGGCACGGTTCGCAGACACCAGATGTTTGGCCGCTGTATTAATTAGTGGATGTGATTTCATTAATTTATCACAACCGAGATAGGAGATTGGGCTGTGCTTTCAATGTGATTTCTTCATTTAAGGCTAAGGAACAATTTTGGTCAAGAGTTTCTGGGTTGCGCAGCTGAATACTCAGTGTCTCGTGGAGTGTTTAAGATTTTTAAAGGCCCATCGCTTATTAAATTCTTCATGGTTTTCAGTACTCTGACAGTGAGCCCCATGTGGGGCAGGGAGTGTGTCTGACTTAATTAACTTCTGTCTATCCCAGGGCTTAATCACTTCACTTCTCTGGGCCTCAGTTACCTCATCTGTAAAATGGGCATTAAGACAGTGTGGGACAACCTGATTACCTTGGATCTACCCCAGCGCTTAGAACAGTGCTTGGCACATAGTAAGCGCTTAACAAATGCCATCATTATTATTATTATTATCATCCCAGTGCTTAGAACAGTGTGTGGCATTTAGTAAGCGCTTAACAAATACCATCATTATTATTACTACTATCCCAGTGCTTAGAACAGTGTGTGGTGTATAGTAAGCGCTTAACAAATACCATCATCATTATTATCAATAATAATTATATTAATTGATTAATTAATTAACTATATTTATTATATTAACACAATATAATATAATACATAACATATAATATAATATATTAATATAATATAACAACAAAATAATATAATAAATATAATAATCAATTATTTTAATATATACATGATAAATTATAATAAAATATATTTAGTAATTAATATGATACAATATTAATTATATTAATTGATTAATTAATCGATAATATTAATTATTATTGATAACTATATTAATTAATTAATGATAATATTATTATCATTATTAACCCAGCACTTAAAACAGTGTGTGGCATATAGTAAGCGCTTAACAAGTACCATCATTATTATTATTGTGTCCAGAAAGGAGGATAAGTAGAATGGAACGATAGATAAGTGATCACTAAGTGCTTAAATGTAATGTATGTAAATCATGTACCCGATTGCATAAGTAGTAGAGGGGATATGATCCGTCATTTGATGGTATTCATTGAGCAGTTGCTCTGTGGAGAACCGTACTAAGTGCTCGGGGTGGTCCAATACACTAGAGTTTGTAGACCTGATCTTCCCAAGCGCTTAGTACAGTGCTCTGCACACAGTAAGCGCTCAATAAATACGATTGATGATCCTTGCCCACAAGAACCTTACAGTCTAAAAGGGGAGACAGGGCATTCCAAGAAAGCGAAAATAGTGGAGTATAAGGACAGAAATAAAAGGGCTCTGGGGCTGAGCTATCAAAATGTTTAAGCCTAGACTAGAAGCCCGTTGTGGGAAGGGGACCTGTGTGCTAACTCTGTTGTATTGTACTCTCCCAGGTGCTCAGTACAGCGCTCGCCACATAGCACTCAATAATTTGAGGGCTGGAGTGGTTGAATTAGGAATCAACCTTGTAGAAATGGTAATTGAAACTGGGAGCAAATGAACTGTCCAGGGGAGTGGGGTGTAGATTCATTCAGTTGTATGTACTGAACACTTATTTGGTGTAGAACACTGTACTAAGCGCTTGCGAGCTTACACTCTGGAGGGGAGACAGACAGTATAAATAAATAACTTGCAGATGTGTATATAAGTGCCATGGGGCCGGTGGAGGGGAAGACCAAAAGGAGCAAGTCGGGGAAATGCAGAAGGGCGGGGAAGAGGAGAAAAGGGTGGTCAGGGGTTCGAATCCCGGCTCCGCCACATGTCTGCTGTGTGACCTTGGGCAAGTCACTTAGCTTCTCTGGGCCCTCAGTTCCCTCATCTGTAAAATGGGGATTGAGACTGGGAGCCCCCCGTGGGCCAACCTGATCCCCTTGTAACCTCCCCAGCGCTTAGAACATCATCATCATCAATCGTATTTATTGAGCGCTTACTATGTGCAGAGCACTGTACTAAGCGCTTGGGAAGTACAAATTGGCAACATCTAGAGACAGTCCCTACCCAGCAGTGGGCTCACAGTCTAAAAGGGGGAGACAGAGAACAAAACCAAACATACTAACAAAATGAAATAAAATAGGATATGTACAAATAAAATAAATAAATAAATAGAGTAAAAAATCTCGGTCAAGAACAGTGCCTTGCACATAGTAAGCGCTTAATAAATGCCATTATTATTATTATTTGAGGAGGGGGGGCATGCCAGGCCAGCGGCAGGACGTGGTTGAGGGGTCGGGGGCGAGAATTAAGGGACCCCCCCAGTTGGAGGGTGGGGGCAGAAGAGGAACGAGAGCGGCCAGAGAGACAGGAGAACCAGGAGAGGACGTCGTCGCCGAAGTCAAAGTTGGATATCGTCTCCGAGGGAAAGGGCTGGTCCACAGCGTCGAAAGCAACGGAGAGGTTGAGGAGGATTAGGGTGGTGTAGAGGCCGTTGGATTTGGGGATATGATTCATTCAATAAATAAATTTATTTATTTATTTTATCTGTACATATCTATTCTATTTATTTTATTTGGTTAGGATGTTTGGTTTTGTTCTCTGGCTCCCCCTTTTAGACTGTGAGCCCACTGTTGGGTAGGGACTGTCTCTAGATGTTGCCAATTTGGACTTCCCAAGCGCTTAGTACAGTGCTCTGCACATAGTAAGCGCTCAATAAATACGGTTGATGATGATGATGATGATTCAGTCATTCGTATTTTTTGAGCCCTTACTATGTGCAAAGCACTGTATTTAGCACTTGGGAGAGTACACTGTAACAACAGATACATTCCCGCCCACAACGAGCTCACAGTCTAGAGCAGGAGACAGATATTAATATAAATAAATAGGTAGATAAATTACAGATACATGCATATGTGCTGTGGGGATGGGAGGGAGGATGAAAGAAGGAGCAAGAAAGAGAGGCGCAGAAAGGAGTGGGAGAATACGAGAGGAAAGCCTAGTCGGGGAAGGCTTTTGGGATAAAACGGGATAAGCAGGTGAAAGGAGCCATGGTCTGGCTTGCCAACCCTGTTGCCAACTTGTACTTCCCAAGCGCTTTGTACAGTGCTCTGCACACAGTAAGCGCTCAATAAATACGATTGATTGCTCCAAAAAGCTCCATCCTTCAGGCACCCCACCAACTCGCCCATAATATTGTAACTATTACTATTATCATCATCATTACCCTATTTTTTAAGTGCTAAAAAGGTGCCACTGGGGTATATACAAGCTTATCCGGTCTCTGTCCCCCGTGGGGCTCACGGACTAAGTAGGAGGGAGAACAGGCAGAGAACAGGGAGAACAGGCCCTGCTGAGAGCTCACCTCCTCCAGGAGGCCTTCCCAGACTGAGCCCCTTCCTTCCTCTCCCCCTCGTCCCCCTCTCCATCCCCCCATCTTACCTCCTTCCCATCCCCACAGCACCTGTATATATATATATATATATATGTTTGTACACATTTTTTACTCTATTTCATTTGTACATATCTATTCTATTTATTTTATTTTGTTAGTGTGTTTGGTTTTGTTCTCTGTCTCCCCCTTTTAGACTGTGAGCCCACTGTTGGGTAGGGACTGTCCCTATATGTTGCCAATTTGTACTTCCCAAGCGCTTAGTACAGTGCTCTGCACACAGTAAGCGCTCAATAAATACGATTGATGATGATGACTGAATCCCCATTTTCCAGATGAGGAAACTGAAGGACGGGAAAGTATGTCGTTTACCCGCTTCCCAAGCGTGTAGTGACTGAACACTTAACTGTGTGCAGAGCACTGTACTGAGCGTTTGAGTACCATACAGCAATAAAAAGACACATTCCCTGCTGACCACGATCTTACAATCTAGAGGGGAAGACAGATATTAATAGAAATAAATAAACGACAGATAGGGGCATAAGTGCTGGGGGACTGCGAGGGGGGATGAAGGAAGGGAGCAAGTCAGGGCAATGCAGAAGGGAGTGGGAGAAGAGGAAAGGAGGGCTCAGTCAGGGAAGGCTTCTTGGAGGAGAGCGATGCCCTGCCTGCTTGGGCTACTCTGATTGTAGTTTTCCGCTCTGCTTCCAAGGAGAAATTCAGATAATAATGGCGGGATGTGTTAAGCCCTTCCTCGGGGCCAAGCACCGTTCTCCGTGCCGGGGTAAGTCTAAGCAGAAGCACCCGAGTTTCTAAATAAAGAAACACTCAGCGGTATTCATTTAAATGCCAACTGTGTGCAGAGCGCTTAGGACAGTACAGTGCATTCGAGTTGGTAGACACATTTCCTGCCCACAACGAGCTTGCAATCTAGAGGATGTAAACGGTAGCTGTTGCCACTCTAGAAAAAACAATTTCTGAAACAGGGGGTCCAGTTTTGTAAAATGGAAACAACTAGCTTGCAACTGATGTGGAAAATTCTGCAACCCCAAGCCAAGCCCCTTCTAGACTTCGAGCCCGTTGTCGGGTAGGGACCGTCTCTATATGTTGCCGACTTGGACCTCCCAGGCGCTTAGTACAGTGCTCTGCACAGAGTAAGCGCTCAGTAAATACGATTGAATGAATGAACAAAAACCTGCAAAGGGTTTAACTGTAATGCAGCGTTGTGTGGCTCTCAGTCATGGATCTGACGTGGGAAGCAAACACATGGTGAACTAGGTTGTTGGAAGATGCATTTTTACAACCTCATTCATTCATTCAGTCGTATTTATTGAGCGCTTACTGTGTGCAGAGCACTGGACTAAGCGCTTGGGAAGTACAAGTCGGCAACAGAGACGGTCCCTACCCAACAACAGGCTCACAGTCTAGAAGGGGGAGGCAGACAACAAAACATGGTAACCCCCCATCACTGTCACCTTCTGGTCCACACCACCATACCTGCTCCTCCAGTTTTCCACTCAGTTCAAGCCATTCAATCGTATTTATTGAGCGCTTACTGTGTGCAGAGCACTGTACTAAGCGCTAGGTACCACTGACTGATGGATGTCCTGAAATCCTCATGCAGGCACAGGAGCAAGTGGACAGGGAATAGTGTTGGAGGGGCTCAAAAGTTGGCAAAAAAAAAGGACTCCAGGGTCACAGCTCCGAACTGGAAATAGCTCCAGCTCTCCCCCTTTTAGACTGTGAGCCCACTGTTGGGTAGGGACTGTCTCTATATGTTGCCAATTTGCACCTCCCAAGCGCTTAGTACAGTGCTGTGCACATAGTAAGCGCTCAATAAATACGATTGATGATGATAGCTCCACCAGATTCAGAAATCTTCGATATTGTCAATCAATTCCATTCTTTCACCGTTTTAGGACGCCAACACCTGCCATAAGCTGCTTTAGCGAGGCACAGATCCTCAGTGTTGATTTCAGTCACTATTTTGGGGTTTTCCTTCTGGATCTTGAGAGTATAGTTCCTTTAGCCCCCGGGATTCTGTGGGGGTATCAACCTTAAATATAAACCGCACTTTTGAGTAGATAATAATAATACTAATGATGGCATTTGTTAAGCGCTTACTATGTGCAAAGCACTGTTCTCAGTAGATGTACTGAGTATAGTTTTTGTTACACATGGCAAAACCATGAGAGGAATTGCAGCGTTTCCCAGGACAGAACTGCGTTAACGTTCCCCGAAAATGTGGTTGTGTCACGTAAGAGTGCAGCGTGAGGTCACTTGTCTCAGGTTGTAACTTAGGATCCATCTTAGAAGTACTAAGTATAGTTTTTGTTACGATGTGCGTATTTATTACTCTATTTTATTTGTACATGTTCATTCTATTTATTTTATTTTGTTTATATGTTTTGTTTTGTTCTCTGTCTCCCCCTTCTAGACTGGGAGCCCACTGTTGGGTAGGGACCGTCTCTATATGATGCCATCTTGGACTTCCCAAGCGCTCAGTACAGTGCTCTGCACACCGTAAGCGCTCAATAAATACGATTGAATGAATGAATGAATAATCAAGCTGTCTTTCTGTTGCTTCTTCTTGGGGAGGAAGGGACGGACCGCGAGAGCCCAGCAGGGCACGTACGTCCAGGATGGCAGTAACCGCAGCCACTCTGAAACTGTCAGCAGGTCTCTAATAATAATAATAATAATAATAATGATAATAATAATAATAGTAATAATAATGGTGTTTGTTAAGCGCTTACTATGTGCAAAGTGGTATTGGTCTCTGTATAAGAGAGTTGTTTTGGGGCATACCCTCGCTAATGGAAGTCAGCCTGACCCCGCAACCCGGTAGGCAAAGTGTCCCCTTTGAATGGGCAGCAGCGAATATCGCTTATTAAAGCAATCCCACGCTCCAGACGCCAGGTTGGCAGAAGACCAACCAGCCTCATTTAGATTATGGATCATTACTGATCGCCTTCCTGATTTTTCTCATGAAAAAATTCGTTACGGCTTCCATTTATACCACCAATCTATAAACTCGAAGCGGTAAAAATACGGTTGTGTTTTGAGGCCAAGGGTCCCACTTCCTTAGCACATTTTGTTCAGATGTAGGTAACGTGGTGATCCAATGCCTCCGTTAGCATAAGGGAAATTTTTTTATTTTAAATTTAGCATTTAATTAAACTGCGGTACAACGTTACCATCTTACATTAAAAATTTATGGCTGCTGGATAGTTTGAACTGATTGGTTTTTTCTTTCTCGATAGCAAGGTCATTTGCGTTACTTTATCAGAGCTCTTAACAGCTTTAGTTGCCAGGGAGCGGTTCTATGAAAAAAAAATTGCTTAGATACTTGATTTTTGCGGATGATGGATGCTCCTGTCTGGAAAGTTAGAAGCTGTCCAGATTGTACTTCTTTGTATTTTTTTTTTCGCTCGTGTCTTCTCTCTGTATGCTAGTACTCAGAGGAGCATTCATTCATTCGTTCAGTCGTATGTATTGAGCGCTTACTGTGTGCAGAGCACTGTACTAAGCGCTCAATAAATGCACAGTTGGGTCTGGTGGAAAGGACAGAAGGCTGGGAGTCAGAAGACCTGGGTCCTGACCCTAGCTCTGCCGTTGTCGTCGTGACTGATCTAACCTAACTGACCATCAATCCATAAAGCGGAGCTAGGACTCTTCTCCCCCTCATTCTTGGACTTTGAGTTCATAGGAAGTGCTCAATAAATACCTTGATTATAGCACTATAACGTTTTCCTTCCCCAAAGAAGGAAAATGCCTTTCAGATACCACGTATGACACCTATTAAGGAGTTGTAGGTGTGTAGTCTTTTTGAAATTTATCAACACTGAGGCTCCAAGGCCCCTAAGGAATGACCGGCAGGACCAGAAGCAGATACTGCACAACTTTTTTCCATCCTTGCTGCAATATTCATTCATTCACATTTATTGAGCGCTTACTGTGTGCAGAGCACTCTGCTGAGAGTTTGGGGGAGTACAGTGCAATAAACATACATTCCCTTCCCACAACGAGCTTACAGTCTAGAGGTGGGGAGACCGACAGTAATATAAATATATAAATTACAGGGGTGTACAGAAGTGCTGTGGAGCTGGGAGGGGGCAAGAACAAAAAGGGAGCAAGTTAGGGTGATACAGAATTGTTTATTATTATTATTATATTATAACATATATTATTATATTATATAATATATATTATTATACTATGTTATATATTATAATATAATATTATTATTAGGCGCTTACTCTATGCCAGGTGCTGTTCTAAGCTCCGGGGTAGATTCAAGGTAATGAGGTTGTCCCACGTGGGGCTTGGTCTTAATCCCCATTTTGTAGATAAGGTAACTGAGGCACAGAGAAGTGAAGCGGCTTGCCCAAGGTCACACAACAGGCAAGCGGCGCAGTCGGGACTAGAACTCACGTCCTCTGACTCTCAAGCCCGGGCTCTTGCCACTTTCCGCACCAGTCCTTGGCCCTTACGTGCGTATAAATTTCCGTAAATTGCTTATTTTTTCATTCATTTTCTAACCTTTCCAGTGCCTCAGCGTTATCAATTGCGGTTCCTAGCCCTGCTCCTTCTCCATTTGTAAATCCTTTGTGTTTGCTCATTCCTCACGTTTGATTCATTAGAAGCAGCGTGACCTAGTGGGAAAAGTCCGGGCCCGGGAATCAGGGGGCCTGAGTTCTAATCCTGACTCTTCCACCTACCTGTTGTGTGCAGTCAAGTGGGCAAGTCACTTTATTTCTCCGTGCCTCGGTTCCCTCTTTTGCCAAATGGGGATTCAGTACCTGTTCTCCCTCCTACTTAGACTGTGAGGCCCATGTGGGATCTGATTGTCTTGTATCTAACCTGGCGCTTAGTACATAGACCACAGTCATAGTTCATTCATTCATAGTTATTCATAGTTATTCATTCAGTCATAGTTATTGAGCGCTTACTGTGTGCAGCGCACTGTACTAAGCATTTGGAAAGGACAGTTCAGCAATAGAGAGACAATCCCTGCCCACACCGGGTGTACAGTCTTGGACGGTGGTGGTGGGGAATCAAAACAAGGTCATGGGTTCTAATCACGATTCTGCCATTTGTCTATGTGACCATGAGCACTTCTCTGTGCCTCAGTTCCCTCATCTGTCAAATGGGAATGAAGACCGTGGGCCCCATGTGGGACAGGGACTGCGTCCAACCCCATTATCTCGTATCTGCCCCGGGGCTTAGAAGAGCGCCTGGCACCTAGCAAGCGCTTAACAGATGCCGTAATTATCATTATTGCAGTGCTTGTCCCACAGTTAGCACTTAACACATCATTTTTTTTATCATTATTGCTGTTTTATCAAGTGCTTAGTACGGGGCTCTGCACACAGTATGATTGAATTAATAGTTATTGTTATCGCTGTTATTATTATACAGGCTTTTTTTCCCCATCTCTGCCCCAACCTGGTCTTTTCCCCTTATCGTGACGCTATGAGGGAGTCTCCGGTGAGTCCCCAGATCCCGGGGGGCTGACTGCCCGGGAATCAGGGGGCCTGAGTTCTAATCCTGACTCTTCCACCTACCTGTTGTGTGCCGTCAAGTGGGCAAGTCACTGTGCTTCTCCGTGCCTCGGTTCCCTCTTTTGCCAAATGGGGATTCAGTACCTGTTCTCCCTCCTACTTAGACTGGGGGGCCGGATTGGGAAGCGTTTAGCCGGAGCGGCGCTCGGGCGTCCGGTAGAGCGGCTCCTCGGAGCCGTTTCGGCGGACAAGTCTGCTTCAGGCCCTTTCCCTCAAACTCTCATCCCACCAGGGCTCCTGCTGCCGGGAGACGAAGTTTAATGTGCAAATCCTTAACGGAGGAAAGGAAAAGAACCCGCGTTTCCCGGCAGCCGCGGGCCAGCGAAGACCAGGGGCCCAGGCTGCGCTCTTGCGGGAAAACCCGAAAGCTTTTCCGTCCCGCCTTCCTCCTGGCCTTTCAGTCGGAAACCGGTGCGCCGACGGAAAGCGTCCGGTGCCTCAGCTTCCCCACTCGGCATCATCTGATGGTCTTTACCGGGCATCCCGCGTGTGCGGGGCCGGGAAGCGGCCGGGAGAGTTCAGCTAGATCCCGGTCCCTGCCTTCAAGTCGAGAGGATCGTGGGGTGATCCCAGGATGCAGGTGTGGTCGCATGAAATTTCCCGTCCCTTCCCAGATTTCTACCTGCCCAGGAGCAAAATTAGCCATAACAATGGCATTTACTAAGCGCTTACTACGTGCAAAGCACTGTTCTAAGCGGTGGGGAGGTTACAAGGTGATCAGGTTGTCCCATGGGGGGCTCACAGTCTTCACCCCCACTTTACAGATGAGGGAACTGAGGCCCAGAGAAGTGAAGTGACTTGCCCAGAGTCACCCAGCTGACAAGTGGCGGAGTCGGGATTCGAACCCATGACCTCTGACTCCAAAGCCCGGGCTCTTTCCGCTGAGCCACGCTGCTTCTCTTGTTTACTTCAGAGACTATCTTCCCCCACCCCTTCAACGATAGGTCTGCGGCGGAATATCTCAATAAGCCTTGTTGTGCTGCTGCGACGTGGGGCAAATCTTTGGGCTTTTGCTTGCCTCATTTACTTCGTTTTGAAAGTTAGATTATCAGCACCAAATACCATCCTCTGAGTATCATGCAAATTACAGGAAAAGCACACTTTTGGAAGACTGCTGTATGAATATTGTGAATCTCCCAAACAGATATTGGCACCGTTTGCTAGGGTCCACGTTCTTTCTCTATATGTTGCCAACTTGTATTTCCCAAGCGCTTAGTACAGTGCTCTGCACAAAGTAAGCGCTCAATAAATACGATTGATGATGATGATGATCACTGAACAGTCTCTAAAAGAAACAGAAGGCGGCCCAGCTATTTTTGGGTGACCAGGAAATATTAACAATAATGGTATTTTTTTATGGCTTTTGTTAAGCACTTACTATGTGCCAAGCACTGTTCTAAGCGCTGGGGGGGATACAAGGTGATCAGGTTGTCCCACATGGGGCTCACAGTCTTCATCCCCATTTTACAGATGAGGTAACTTAGGCCCAAAGAAGTTCACAGTCTTCATCCCCATTTTACAGATGAGGTAACTGAGGCCCAGAGAAGTGAAGTGACTTGCCCAAAGTCACACAGCCGACAACTGGCGGAGCCGGGATTAGAACCCATAGCCTCTGACTCCCAAAGCCGGGCTCTTTCCACTGACCAACATTGCTACTGTTAAGCACTTACTATGTGCCAGGCACTGTATTAAGCGCTGGGGTGGATACAAGCAAATCAGGTTGGACACAGTTGGACGTAATAATAATAATAATAGTATTTGTTAAGTGCTTACTATGTGCCAAACACTGTTCGGAAGTGTTGTTATCATCAATCGTATTTATTGAGCGCTTACTGTGTGCAGAGCACTGTATACCCCTGCCAACAAGGAAATAGTGGAGCTTGTCACTCCCCAGGGAGCTTGTCACTCTCCAATCCTTGGGAAACTCCAAAGGCTGCCCATTTCAGTCACAGTCAGTGGTACATACTGAACGCTTACTCCGTGCAGAGCACTGTTCTGAGCACTTAAGAGAGTACAGTACAGCAGAGTTGGTAGACGTGTTCCCTGCCCACACAAGGCATATAGTCCAGAGCTGGGGCGGGGGGGTACAAAGGCATTAAAATAAATTAGGCCTATGTGCATAAGTTGCTGTAAAGCGGTGGGTGGTGTGAAAATTGAGCTCTTAAAATATACAGTAGGGCCCTTCAAGGCCCTACTGAGAGCTCACCTCCTCCAGGAGGCCTTCCCAGACTGAGCCCCTTCCTCCCTCTCCCCCTCGTCCCCCTCTCCATCCCCCCCATCTTACCTCCTTCCCTTCCCCACAGCACCTGCATATATGTTTGTACATATTTAATACTCTATTTTACTTGTACCTATCTATTCTATTTATTTTATTTTGTTAGTGTGTTTGGTTTTGTTCTCTGTCTCCCCCTTTTAGACTGTGAGCCCACTGTTGGGTAGGGACCGTCTCTCTATGTTGCCGACTTGTACTTCCCAAGCGCTTAGTCCAGTGCTCTGCACACAGTAAGCGCTCAATAAATACGATTGATTGATTGATTGATACAAATCCAAGTGCCAAGGCGACTCAGAAGGGACAGGGGGTAGGGGAATTGAAGGTTTAGTCGGAGAAGGTCCTTTTTTAAAAATGGTATATGATAAGCGCTTACTCTTTGCAAGATCATCCAGTCGTATTTCATTCAGTTGTATTTCTTGAGCGGTTCCTGTGTGCAAAGCACTGTACTAAGCGCTTAAGCAGGGCATTATACCATCCACCTCTGCATCAAACCGAAACTCCTTACCATAGACCTTCAAGTTCTCAATCGGCTTGCCGTCTCCTATCTTCCCTCCCCGATTTCGTCTACAGTTCAGCCCGTGCACATCTCTCCTCTAGCACCAGTTCCAAACGTTTCCGTGTTATTACCTCATCAAAAGTTGATCATCTGATGAGGAGGCCTAGAGAAGTTAATCAATCAATCAATCGTATGTATTGAGCGCTTACTGTGTGCAGAGCACTGTACTAAGCGCTTGGGAAGTCCAAGATGGCAACATCTAGAGACAGTCCCTACCCGACAGTGGGCTCACAGTCTAGAAGAGAAAACATATTAACAAACTAAAATAAATAGAATAAATATGTACAAATGCTCACAGTCTAGAAGAAAGCGGCTTGCCTACGGTCACACAGCAGGCAAGTGGCGGAGGCAGGATTAGAACTCCTATCCTCTGACGCCCAAGCCCGGGCTCTTTCCTCTAAACCACGCGGAAAGCAGTTTCTGTTTGATGCCAAGGTGGATGGGAAACCACTGGAGGTTTTTGAGGAGTGGGGAGACGTGGACTGAGCTGCTTTTTTTTAGGAAAAATGACTTTGGCAGCAGACTGGAGAGAGCAGAGAGAGGTGGCAGGGAGATGCAGTCGTTGAAGTGGGGTAGGAAAGTGTAGTAGCTGTTTGGGTGGTGAGAAAAGGCCGGATTTTACCGACGACGTGAATGTAAAACCGACCGGACTTGGCGACCGCTGACAGGGTGGATTTTACCGACGTTGTAAAGGTGAAATTGCCAGGACGTGGTGACAGATTGAAAATGTGTCTTGGTTGAGAGAGATGAGTCAAGGAAAACGTCCAGGTTACAGGCTCGTGAGACGGAGATCGGCGGTGCTGTCTACAGTGATGGGAAGCAGCGTGACCGGTGGATAAGGAACAGGTCCGAAAGGCGGAGGACCTGGGTTCATTCATTCATTCATTCATTCATTCAATTGTATTTATTGAGCCCTTTCTGTATGCAGAGCACTGTACTAAGCGCTTGGGAAGTACAAGTTGGCGACAGAGACGGTCCCTACCCGACAGCGGGCTCACAGTCTAGAAGGGGGAGACGGACAACAAAACAAAACGTGTGGACAGGTGGCAAATCGTCAGAATAAATGGAATTAAAGCTAAATGCCCATCATTAAGAAAATAAATAGAATCGTCAGTATGTACAAGTAAAATAAATAGAGTAATAAATGTGTATAAACATGTATATAGATGCTGTGGGGAGGGGAAGGAGGTAGGGCCGGGGGTGATGGGGAGGAGGAGAGGAAAAAGGGGGCTCAGTCTGGGAAGGCCTCTTGGAGGAGTTCTAATCCCGGCTCCACTGCTTGCCTGCGGTGTGACCTTGGGCAAGCCATTTTTCTGTGCCTCAGTTTCCTCGATTTCAGAAAGGGTATTCAGTACCTTTTCTCCATCCTACTGGACCGTGAGCCTCGGGAGGGACAGGGACTGAGTCTGACCTGATGAACGTGTATCTAGCCCAGCTCTTCTAACAGTGCTTGACACTTAGCGCTTAGCAAATAGCATAAAAAACGGTTGGAGGAGGACAGGGTTTGGGTGAGAAGATGCATCGTCCCCCTCTGCATTAAACAAGAACGCCTTTCCCTCGGCTTCAAGGGCCTCCGGGACCGCTTCCCTTTTTATAGCACTCTGTTTCATTCAGTCTTATTTCAGTGCTTAGTGTGTGCAGAGCACTGTACTAAGCACTTGGGAGAGAAGCAGCATGGCTCAGTGGAAAGAGTTGGAGTCAGAGGTCATGGGTTCAAGTCCCGGCTCCGCCAATTGTCAGCTGGGTGACTTTAGGCAAGTCACTTCACTTCTCTGGGCTTCAGTTCCCTCATCTGTACAATGGGGATTAAGACTGTGAGCCTCCCGCGGGACAACCCGATGACCTTGGAACCTCTCCAGTGCTTAGAACAGTGCTTTGCACATAGTAAGCGCTTCATAAATGCCGTCATTATTATTATTATTACAATATAACAACAAATAGACACATTCCTGCTCACAGCAAGTTCCCAGTCCATTTCTTCAGCTTTCCCAAGCTTCTCCTTTAACTCTGCCCGGACGCCTTGATTTTGCTGCTTCCCCACACATATAGATTTGTGTGTATTCAGTTATACACTCATTAGTAATAATAATCATAGTAGTGATATTTGTTAAGCCTTTTAGACTGTGAGCCCACTGTTGGGTAGGGACTGTCTCTATATGTTGCCGTCTTGTACTTCCGAAACGTTTAGTACAGTGCTCTGCACACAGTAAGAGCTCAATAAATACGATTGATTGATTAAGCACTTACTGTTTGCTGATTTGTGGCTTTAGATGCAGGATAACCAGGTCGGACATGGTCCGTGTCCCACACGGGGCGTATTTTCCAAGTGGGAAGAAGAGAGAAAGGGTATTTAGTTCCCCATTTTACAGATCAGGAAGCTGAGGCCCAGAGAAATAGTGTTGTCCAAGGTCACACAAAGACCTTGTGAGAAGCAGCATGGCTAGTGGCTACAAGCAATCAATCCATCAATCAATCGTATTTATTGAGCGCTTACTGTGTGCAGAGCACTGTACTAAGCGCTTGGGAAGTACAAGTTGACATCATATAGAGACAGTCCCTACCCAACAGTGGGCTCACAGTCTAGAAGACAAAACATATTAACAAAATAAAATAAATAGAATAAGTATGTACAAATAAAATAAGTAATTAGAGTGATAAATACGTACAAACATATGATGATGATGATGACGGCATTTGTGAAGCGCTTACTATGTGCAAAGCACTGTTCTAAGCACTGGGGGAGGTTACAAGGTGATCGTTGTCCCACAGGGGACTCACAGTTTTAATCCCCATTTCACAGATGAGGCTACAGCCAGGCCCTGGGAGTCACAAGGTCATGGGTTCTAATCTCGGCTTTGCCACTTGTCTGTTGTGTTACCTTGGGGAAGTCACTTCACTTCTCTGGGCCTCAGTTACCTCATCTGTAAAATGGGGATTGAGGCTGTGAGCCCTACATGGGACAGGGACTATGTCCAATCTGATTTGTCTCTATCTACCTCAGTCAGCGCTTAGAACAATGCCTGGCACATAGTAAGCGCTTGACAAATACCATAATAATAATAATTATTATTATTATTAGACAAGTGGAGGAACTGGGATTGAAATCCAGATCCTCTGATTCCCTGGCCTGGGAATTCATTGATTTACTCTACAATTTTTCGGATATTTGATCCTGAAGTATTTGCTTTTCTCTCCATTTCGTTTATTCACTCATTCAGTCGTATTTATTGAGCGCTTACTGTGAGCAGAGCACTGTACTAAGCGCTTGGGAAGTACAAGTTGGCAACATCTAGAGACGGTCCCTACCCAACAGTGGGCTCACAGTCTAGAAGGGGGAGACAGAGAACAAAACTAAACATACTAACAAAATAAAATAAATAGAATAGATATGTACAAATCCAGATCCTCTGATTCCCTGGCCTGGGAATTCATTGATTTACTCTATAATTTTTCGGATATTTGATCCTGAAGCTTTTCTGTCCATTTCATTTATTCATTCATTCATTCAATCGTATTTATTTAGTGCTCACTATGAGCAGAGCACTGTACTAAGCGCTTGGGAAGTACAATTCGGCAACATATAGAGATGATCCCTACCCAACAACGGGCTCATTTCCGTATTCTTCCTCCGGCTTTCAGTATATGACAATAATTTTTGTAGGTGTCTCTCCCCCTTTAGATTATACATTCCGCGTGGCTCCGGAGGTTGTGTTTTTCTTCTCTCGTACCTCCCCGAGTTCCTAGCACAGTGCTTGGCACTTAGCAGATGTTCATTATATACTACTGATTGATGGAATGGGTCAGTAATACAACAGAAAATGGGAACGATGAAGAATAATGTAACACGGGTAACCTCGATTCATTGTTGCGCTGTGTAGATAGCCGCTCTGTTGTACGATTACCCGGGATTTTTTCCAATATGATGAACTGAAACTCAGTCAGACGTTCATGCTTGCAACAGATCTTTCCGGAAAGCAGGGGACCTGGGTTCCAATCCCGGCTCGTATCTGGCATTTCTCACTACCGATGGTTACTGAACCTGGGTGTTATCGCACAACAACAGGGTGTTTGGCGGCCAGTTAGTGTCCTCAAAGAAAAGAGCATTTCCTTGTATTTCAAAATACCGATTGCGTCCTCACCCCCGGAGACTCGGTTAGAGGGTGATTTCTTCGGAATGACATTTGCCGCGGAAGGGCACGGTCGCTGGGGCGAGATCTTATAATGAGGGAGTTTGTTGCAGTTATCCTGCTCTTTTCTCCCTTCTCGTGGCGAGCGGCGAAAACAAAGGCTGTTTATGAAAGTTTAATTTCTGGTGCGGTCACAGGCTTTCCAGCCCGGCCGCCGGACGAATCAGCAGTCGTAAAAGAAATGAAAAGTGTGGCGAGAACTGGGTCCGTTGTGATAGCCGGGCCTCAACTCCCGAATTGGCAGGTAGCGAGCGCGTAATAAGGGCCGGAGTTATTACTTTAAATGGGAAAATCGGGGTACTGGATCGATTCGCAGATGAACGATTGCGTCTTTTCAAAAGCCTAGTACGTTCTGATGAGGGATATGGAAAGGAGGGGGTTTTATGTGGCCAGCGGGACCCCTCGGTCTTTGTCTAGCTTGTCTGTTGGGTGAGGGGTAAACGATCTGTCGGTCAGTCGGATTTATTGAGCGCTTACTGTGCGCAGAGCCCCGTGCTGAGCACGGGGGAAAGGACGCTATAAGAGGCACATTCCCTGCCCACAACGAGCTTGCAGTGTAGACGGGCTGATTTTGGCCTTCTTACCGTCTTGTCGTGTGCCCCGAAGCCCCTGAGCCGGCAGAGCGTGAGGTGAGGGGACGCGAAGCCGATCGCTTATAGAGCCCGCAGGGGCCCACTGTTGGGTAGGGACTGTCTCTATATGTTGCCAACTTGTACTACCCAAGCGCTTAGTACAGTGCTCTGCACACAGTAAGCGCTCAATAAATATGATTGATTAATCCCTCCAGAGCTATCAGTGTAGAGGAAGAGCCTTGGTGCCTTTCCTCCGTCTGGGGGTTCTTCCCTGGAGAATTGGGGAGCTGGAAGGAGCCATCTATGCCGGAGCTCTGCTTCAGCAAAGCCAGAGAAGGCCGGGCTTCCTGCTCTGGTCACTCACAAAACCATAACTAATGTGGCAGGAAGTTCCACATAAAAAAGAACTTCCATTAATGGGATCAGCAAAAAGGTATTCTGCTGGGGGAAGGGAATGGTGAGCAGGAATTTCGAAGGGCAGTGTTACCAGAGGCGGGAAGGTAGCGGTGAGCACGTATTCCCAGAGGAGGTGGGGAAGGAGTGGAGACTGTGAGCCCACTGTTGGGTAGGGCCTGTCTCTCTATGTTGCCAACTTGCACTTCCCAAGCACTTAGTACAGTGCTCTGCACACAGTAAGCGCTCAATAAATACGATTGATCGAATGAATGAGCAGGTCTGCCCAGCGATGGGGCAGTGGTGAGCTGGCATTCCTAAAAATGTGTGGTGGGATGATGGGGGTGGTAAGCATTGGGCAGTTATTCCCAGTGGCGAATAGCGTGGAAGCGGTGAGGTCTAGTGGACAGGGCGTGATCCTAGGAATTAGAAGGGCTTGGGGTTCTGATTTATTTATTTATTTATTTATTTATTTTATTTGTACATATCTATTCTATTTATTTTATTTTGTTAGTATGTCTGGTTTTGTTCTCTGTCTCCCCCTTTTAGACTGTGAGCCCACTGTTGGGTAGGGACTGTCTCTAGATGTTGCCAATTTGTACTTCCCAAGCGCTTAGTACAGTGCTCTGCACATAGTAAGCGCTCAATAAATACGATTGATGATGATGATGATCCCGGATCCGCCACTTGTTGGCGGGTAGGGACCATCTCCATATGTTGCCAGCTTGTACTTCCCAAGCGCTTAGTACAGTGCTCTGCAATCAAACAATCAATCAATCGTATTTATTGAGCGGTTACTGTGTGCATAGCACTGTACTTTTTAGACTGTGAGCCCACTGTTGGGTAGGGACTGTCTCTATATGTTGCCGATTTGTACTTCCCAAGTGCCTAGTGCAGTGCTCTGCACACAGTAAGCGTTCAATAAATAGGATTGATGATGATGATAAAAGGGGGAAGTCTAAAAGGGGGCTCACAGTCTAAAAGCGCACACAGTATGCGCTCAGTAAATACAATTGAATGAATGCTGCGTGAACTTGGGCAAGTTGGGTAGGGACCGTCTCTATATGTTGCTGACTTGTACTTCCCAAGCGCTTAGTACAGTGCTCTGCAGACAGTAAGCGCTCAATAAATACGATTGAATGAATGAAGTTGCCTCTTCTATAAAATGGAGATGAAGTCTGTGAGCCCCTTCGGACAGTGATTGTGTAGAACCTGACTAGGTTATATCTACCCCAGGGCTTAGTAGAGTGCCTGGCATACAGTAAGCGCTTAACAAATACCATTTTTTTTTTAAAAAAAAGCACCTCAAAAAAACCAACAGGTATTCCCAGAAGTGGAGGCGGGGGAACAGTGGTGATGCCAGAGGTGGGGAGTTGGGAGGGTAGCGGTGAGCATTGGCAGAGAGCAGGAGACAGCTGGAAAAGTCCCTCTCTCCCCGGCCCGGTCCCTCATGGGTGGAGGGGCTGCCACTGGCCGCTGTAGGGTTCGTCTGTTCCTTCATGGTATTTGTTAGCGCTTACTATGTGCCCGGCACTGTACTGAGCTGGGGCAGTGACATAAACTGGAGCCCACCATCGTGTCAGTGGCGGCCCAGAAAGAACAGATAAAGCCCAAGCGTGAGGGCTGCCTGGAGTGAACCACCCAAGGCCTTCTCTTATAGATCTCCTGGGAAATCTGAAGCCTTTTCACCTTCCCGTCAAGTTGCTATTCCTTTTGTCTACCAAAATCTCTCCTGCTTCACTTTTAAGCCCCGAGGGCCTTCCCTTGGAGAGACGGGGAAACGGGCGGGATGGAGTGCCGGAAAATTTCCGGGAGCGGAAAGTTGAGAAATGGTCTGGACCTGCAAATCTGGGTGATCTTATCCCCCAGAGTGCTCTCCTTGCTCCAGAGATTTTTGGAGAGCATCCTCGCCCATCCTTTGTGTTCATCCACCTCGTCCGAAGGTGTCTGGAAGCGTGACTTAAACGACCGACGTTGCAGCCCTGTCGGTTCACACCGTCTAGATTGGCTAGTGTAATAATTTTGAAGCGATTACTTAGCGCCGGGATAGATACAAGATCATCAGGTCCCACACGGGGCTCACCGTCCTAAGCAGGAGGGCGAGCAGGTACTGAATCCGCATTTTACAGGTGAGATAACTGAGGCCCAACGAAGGGAAATGACTCACCCAAGGTCATCCAGCAGACAAGTGGCAGAGTCAGGCTCAGAACCCATGACCGTCTGATTCCCAGGCCCGTTTTCTAGCCACTCCGCCAAGTTTGTCGGATACCAGTGCTGCAGTAATAAAGCCTCCAATAAGTCAATGCGATAGAAAATTCTAGTTTAATCGGGTAAGAAAACTCACGTCCCAGGACCAAGCAAAGCTGCATGGCGGAGCCCTGGGCTGCTGGCCCGTGGTGAGTCCAAACAGCAAGGGGTCAACGGCACATTTTTATAAGATGTGCTGGTTTCACGTTTAACAGCCGCTTAGTACAGTTTAACAAGCACTTAGTACAGTGCTCTGCACACAGTAAGTGCTCAATAAATACGATTGATGATAACAGCCGAAGGACAGGGGCTGCGGACGTGTTTAATCACCTTGGGATAGTCCGGGATTTTTCACAGTCCAGGCAGTTTGGTGTGTCCTTCCTCTCTGATACCTAACCCCACTCTTGGTGAGATAAGGGACTTCATTCCCGGAGTTGGGCCGGGATTAGGAATTGAGGGGCCCACGGTTTTCGGGTTGGCATCGGAAGATGCTCTGGCCAGGCCTCGTGTGCTTGATTGGGTAAGTGCCCTCCTCGTCGTTCTTCCGCAATATCCCGAAGTCACACAGCAGACAAGTGGCGGGGCCGGGATTAGAACCCAGGTCCTTCTGACTAATATTAATATAACAGAGTTGATCGACACGTTTCCCCGCCCACAACGAGCTCAATCTAGAGGGTTTCTGGTTCCCGCAAGTCGCTCCGACACCCTTCTTTCTCCTGCCTGAATGATTTAGAGAATCCGTGATAAACGAAAGGGTCTTAATCTGCCTTTGATTGCCTGACCCATTTACGATTCTCTACCAAGACAGGCAGTGATTCCCCGTGGAGTGAGCTCCGTTTTAAAATAATAATAATAATAATGATGGCATTTATTAAGCAATTACTATGTGCAAAGCACTGTTCTAAGCGCTGGGGAAGTTACAAGGTGATCAGGTTGTCCCACGGGGGGCTCACAGTCTTCATCCCCATTTTACAGACGAGGGAACTGAGGCACAGAGGAGGGAAGTGACTTGCCCAAAGTCACACAGCTGACAGTTGGCGGAGCCGGGATTTGAACCCATGACCTCTGACTCCAAAGCCCATGCTCTTTTCCACCGAGCCACGCTGCTTCTCTTATATAGTTTTATATACTATAAGGGACACTGGGGTCTTATCCTTTGGCTCCAAAGCAGAAACTTCCCATGAACTTGAAAGTGTCAGTCACGAAAAAAGCATGGGAGGGGGAAAAAAGAAATCAATCAGTGGTATTTCACAGAGGAAGCCTGCACTCTCTTCTTGTGAGTTTGGAAAATCTGTGAAGCTTTCAGTCCTGCACCAAGTGAATTTTTATGATTCAATTGAAACTCTACTCCATTATCTGCCGACTCTGGACTGGGAAGTTGTAGGTCTCAAATGAGGTAACTTAGCCTTTTCCTCTTCTAATAGGGGTAAATTGCATTCCAGGTCATTTAATATATGAATGTTTTCCTGACAGAGCACTAAAAGCCGAGTTGTATTTATATGTGGCTATTAAAGGTCCCACGGTAATTCTCTCCTTCCAAACAGTCACCGTTTCCTCATGCCCAGTTGCCAGGCTGGGTCTTTCATCCAGATAATCTTCTGGGCACCTGCCTTTCTGTCGGGCAGCAGGCATTTATTAAGTGCCCCGGGGAGGGGGTGGTCAGAGCAATGAATTGGGCCCAGGAATTAAATGTGTTTCATTGAGCCGTAATTTATTATTTGCTGAAGGAGATTGCTTGAAAGGATAGACTTGCGAGTATGTGGTGTCAGGCTCATGGTGTCAGGGTTATTTTTCTTCACTCCCGGAGTTGAACATCCGTAGCTCGTTGTGGACAGGGAACGCGTCTCCCGGCTCTGTTCTAAGCACTGGGAAAGATACAATAATAATAATAATGATGATGATGGTATTTGTTAAGCGCTTACTATGTGCAAAGCACTGTTCTAAGCGCTGGGGAGGTTACAAGGTGATCAGGTTGTCCCATGGGGGGGGCTCACAGTCTTAATCCCCATTTTACAGATGAGGTGACTGAGGTGCACCTTGTAACCTCCCCAGCGCTTAGAACAGTGCTTTGCACATAGTAAGCGCTTAATGATCAGGTTGTCCCATGGTGGGGGCTCACAGTCTTAATCCCCATCTTACAGATGAGGTAACTGAGGTACACCTTGTAACCTCCCCAGCGCTTAGAACAGTGCTTTGCACATAGTAAGCGCTTAATGATCAGGTTGTCCCATGGGGGGGCTCACAGTCTTAATCCCCATCTTACAGATGAGGTAACTGAGGTACACCTTGTAACCTCCCCAGCGCTTAGAACAGTGCTTTGCACATAGTAAGCGCTTAATGATCAGGTTGTCCCATGGGGGGGGCTCACAGTCTTAATCCCCATTTTACAGATGAGGTAACTGAGGTACACCTTGTAACCTCCCCAGCGCTTAGAACGGTGCTTTGCACATAGTAAGCACTTAATGATCAGGTTGTCCCATGGGGGAGCTCACAGTCTTAATCCCCATTTTACAGATGAGGTGACTGAGGTGCACCTTGTAACCTCCCCAGCGCTTAGAACAGTGCTTTGCACATGGTAAGCGCTTAATAAATGCCATCATTATCATTATTATTATTACAGGGAAGTTAAGTGACTTGCCCAAAGTCACACAGCTGACAGTTGGTGGAGCCGGGATTTGAACCCGTGACCTGTCCACTGAGTCACGCTGCTTCGAGATACAAGATAGGTCAGGGGCAGACCCAATCCCTGTCCCACCCAGGGCTCCCAATCTAAGTAAACTGACTTAATAAATATAACTCAGTCTAATAAACGTAGCTCCTGCAGCTAGATCCAAGAGACAAGGGAGAGTTATCGCAGTAGATTGTGAGCTCCAGGAGGGACACGTTCCAACCCGATTAGGTTGTATCTACCCAAACACTTAGTACAGTGTGTGGCACATCAGCACTTTACAAATGATATATGTATATATATCATGTATATATATATATTATCATATTACCATGATAAGTATATGATGGCATATCATATATATATGATATATGTTGCCAACTTGTACTTCCCAAGCGCTTAGTACAGTGCTCTGCACACAGTAGGCGCTCAATAAATACGTTGATTGATTGATATGATGATGATTATGATTATCAGCTCACTGACCATCCGGAGGGCACTCTGGAGATGCTTACCCCCCCTCCCCTGTTTCTGTGAGGCTTCTCATAGAAGCAGCATGGCCTAGTGATAATAATAATAATAACGATGGTTTGTGTTAAGCGCTTACTATCAATCAATCAATCATATTTATTGAGCGCTTACTGTGTGCAGAGCACTGTACTAAGCGCTTGGGAAGTCCAAGTTGGCAACATATAGAGACAGTCCCTACCCAACAGTGGGCTCACAGTCTAAAAGGTTACGCTTGCTATGCGTGAAGCACCATCCTAAGTGCTGGGGTTGATACAAGGTAATCGGGTCGTCCCACGTGGGGCTCACAGTCTTAATCCCCATTTTACAGATGAGGTAACTGAGGCACAGAGAAGTTAAGTGTATACTGTATATATGTTCATACGTATTTATTACTCTATTTTATTTCTACATATTTATTCTATTTTATTTTGTTAATGTGTTTTGTTCTCTGTCTCCCCTTTCTAGACTGTGAGCCCACTGTTGGGTAGGGACTGTCTCCATATGTTGCCAACTTGTACTTCCCAAGCGCTTAGTACAGTGCTCCGCACACAGTAAGCGCTCAATAAATACAATTGATGATGATGATAGAGCACGGGCCAGAGAGTCGGAAGGACCTGGGTTCTAATCCCGGGCAACCTTGAGCAAGTCTCTTAAGTTCTCTGGGCCTCAGTTCCCTCATCTGTAAAATGGAGGTTAAGACTGTGAGTCCCATGTGGGACAGGGACTGTATCCAACCTGATTACCTTGTAGGTACCCCAGATCTTGGAGCAGTACCTGGCACGTAATAAGCGCTTAGCAAATGCCATCATCGTGATTATTATGAGGCGAACGGGCGCCCCGAGTAGCCGACGATGCTCGAAGCGTAGCCCGTAGGATTCTTCTCTGAGATTTCGTTCGGGTTGCACGTCTACCTGCTCCCCCTCGATTTTCCTCACCAGCGCTCAGCCAAGGCGGATGGGATCTTTACTCTTCCCAGAGTAAAGTAAACTCAGAGTAAACTCTCAGAGTTTACTACTTTCCCAGAATAAACTCTTTAAACTTCCCAGCCCGAGTCCCCCTAATTTGACTCCTGAAGAGCATCGCCATCCTTGGAGCTTCCAGCCAAGCAGAGTATGGTAGCCGGGATCTTTACGGAAGGATCAGTCCTTCCCCAAATCCTCTAACAAATAAAAAAGACCCTGGAGTTGGGAGAGGGTCCTCATCAATCAATCGTATTTATTGAGCGCTTACTGCGTGCAGAGCACTGTACTAAGCGCTTGGGAAGTCCAGGTTGGCAACGTATAGAGACAGGCCCTACCCAACAGCGGGCTCACAGTCTAAAAGGGGGAGACGGAGAACAAAACCAAACATACTAACAAAATAAAATAAATAGAATAGATAGGTACAAGTAAAATAAATAGAGTAATATCATCATCAATCATATTTATTGAGCGCTTACTGTGTGCAGAGCACTGTACTAAGCGCTTGGGAAGTCCAAGTTGGCAACATCTAGAGACGGGCCCTACCCAGCAGTGGGCTCACAGTCTAAAAGGGGGAGACGGAGAACAAAACCAAACATACCAACAAAATAAAATAAATAGAATAGATATGTACAAGTAAAATAAATAGAGTAATAAATATGTACAAACATATATACATATATACAGGATCTCTGCAACAAGCCAGATGTAAAACAAGTTAGGAAACAAAATCAACCGTTGCGTGTGCCATCTGATGGGCGTACAAAAGCACGGAGACTATTAGTAAATCTGTCAGACAGTTACTAAAAAAAACAGAGATTTAAGAACATTTTTTTAATGGTATTTGTTATGGCTTTCGCCAGGATTGCTAGTAGTTGTATGGCCATTTATGCAGCGCTCACTGTGGGCAGGACTCTGGGCTAAATTCTCATTTAGGGTCCTTGACCCTGGGCGACCCAAACTGCTGCGAACATCATCAGTCATCACTTATATTTGGAGAATGGTTTTTTCTGGGGAGAAGCAGCGTAGCCTCATGGATAGAGCACAGGCCTTGGAGTCAGAAGGACTTGGGTTCTAGTCCTGTCTCTGCCACTGGTCTGCTTGCCCAAGTCACTTCGCTTCTCTGGGCCTCAGTTACTTCACCTGGAAAATGGGAATTTAGAGCGGGAGCCCCAGTTGGGACACGGACTTGGTCCAACCTGATTAGCTTGTATCTACGCCAGAGCGTGGAACAATCAATCAATCAATCAATCGTATTTATTGAGCGCTTACTATGTGCAGAGCACTGTACTAAGCGCTTGGGAAGTACAAATTGGCATCACATAGAGACAGTCCCTACCCAACAGTGGGCTCACAGTCTAAAAGGGGGAGACAGAGAACAGAACCAAACATACCAACAAAATAAAATAAGTAGGATAGAAATGTACAAGTAAAATAAATAAATAAATAGATAAATAGAGTAATAAATATGTACAACCATATATACATATATACAGGTGCTGTGGGGAAGGGAAGGAGGTAAGACGGGAGGATGGAGAGGGGGACGAGGGGGAGAGGAAAGAAGGGGCTCAGTCTGGGAAGGCCTCCTGGAGGAGGTGAGCTCTCAGCAGGGCCTTGAAGGGAGGAAGAGAGCTAGCTTGGCGGATGGGCAGAGGGAGGGCATTCCAGGCCCGGGGGATGACGTGGGCCGGGGGTCGATGGCGGGACAGGCGAGAGCGAGGTACAGTGAGGAGATTAGTGGTGGAGGAGCGGAGGGTGCGGGCTGGGCAGTAGAAGGAGAGAAGGGAGGTGAGGTAGGAGGGGGCGAGGTGATGGACAGCCTTGAAGCCCAGGGTGAGGAGTTTCTGCTTGATGCGCAGATTGATCGGTAGCCACTGGAGGTTTTTGAGGAGGGGAGTAATATGTCCAGAGCGTTTCTGGACAAAGATAATCCGGGCAGCAGCATGAAGTATGGATTGAAGTGGAGAGAGACACGAGGATGGGAGATCAGAGAGAAGGCTAGTGCAGTAGTCCAGACGGGATAGGATGAGAGCTTGAATTAGCAGGGTAGCGGTTTGGATGGAGAGGAAAGGGCGGATCTTGGCAATGTTGCGGAGCTGAGACCGGCAGGTTTTGGTGACGGCTTGGATGTGAGGGGTGAATGAGAGAGCGGAGTCGAGGATGACACCAAGGTTGCGGGCTTGTGAGACGGGAAGGATGGTAGTGCCGTCAACAGAGACGGGAAAGTCAGGGAGAGGACAAGGTTTGGGAGGGAAGACAAGGAGCTCAGTCTTCGACATGTTGAGCTTTAGGTGGCGGGCGGACATCCAGATGGAGATGTCCTGAAGGCAGGAGGAGATGCGAGCCTGGAGGGAGGGGGAGAGAGCAGGGGCAGAGATGGAGATCTGGGTGTCATCAGCGTAGAGATGATAGTTGAAGCCGTGGGAGCGAATGAGGTCACCAAGGGAGTGAGTGTAGATCGAGAACAGAAGGGGACCAAGCACTGACCCTTGGGGAACCCCCACAGTAAGGGGATGGGAGGGGGAGGAGGAGCCTGCAAAAGAGACTGAGAAAGAACGACCGGAGAGATAAGAGGAGAACCAGGAGAGGACGGAGTCTGTGAAGCCAAGGTCAGATAACGTGTTGAGGAGAAGGATTAAAATCCCCCAGATTTAGTTTTGGAAAATTTCCGCCAAGTTTTTTAAATGTTTTTCACTGTCAGAATGCATCCTAAATTCTACCTTGTTTGATTTTGGTCAGTTCAGTGCATTTGTGTGATAGTCAGTACCTTCACCACTAATCCAAGAATCAGTGTGAATTTTGGAATGTATCATGGAAATCTAGTCGCAAGAGCATGCGCTTGGGTGTCAGAGGATTTGGGTCCTAATCACGGCTGTGGGCCACTTAATAATAATAACGATGGCATTTGTTAAGTGCTTACTATGTGCGAAGCACTGTTCTAAGAGCTGGGGAGGTTACAAGGTGATCAGGGTGTCCCACGGGGGGCTCACAGTCTTAATCCCCATTTTACAGATGAGACAACCGAGGCACAGAGAAGTGAAGTGACTTGCCCAAAGTCACACAGCTGACAGTTGGCAGAGCCGGAATTTGAACCCACGACCTCTGGCTCCAAAGCCCGGGCTCGTTCCCCCGAGCCACGCTGCTTCTCACTTGCCTGCTGTGTGATTTGGGGCAAGCCACTTCACTTCTCTGGACCTCAGTTACCTCATCTGGAAAATGGGGATTAAGACTGTGAGCCCTATGTGGGACACGGACTCTGTCCATTCTGATTAGCTTGTCTCTAACCCAGCACTTAGTACAGTGCCTGTCCTGTTGTTAGCTCTTAAATGCCTTTTAAAAAAAATGTGTCAGGAAAGTTTGGCCATTTTTAAAGGTCTGAAATGGTTTTTTTTTTTCCTGAGGGCTTTTCCTTGCTTCATTCTGTCTGGTGTTTCCTTGGGTCACTGGCATTTATTTTTTTAGGGTAAGATTTTGTAGATTTTGTGTGGGGGTGTGCCATTTTCTCACTCTAGTACAGAACCTTTATCTTAGATCAAGATTCAGATATTGTTTTTTGTGGTATTTGTGAAGCACCCTACTGTATACCAGGCACTGTACTACAAGATAAACTTGATACAAGAGGTAACTGAGGTACACCTTGTAACCTCCCCAACGCTTAGAACAGTGCTTTGCACATAGTAAGCGCTTAATAAGTGCCATTATTATTATTATTATTATTACGGAGAAGTTAAGTGAGTTGCCCAAGATAATCTGGGCAAGATACAAGATAATCTGGTGGTTCCTGTCCCACATAGGGCTCAGCCTCAATCCCCATTTTACGGAAGAGGTTACTGAGGCGCAGTGTAGTGAAACGACTTACCCAAGGCCAAGAAGTTGGGATTAAAACTCGGGTCCTTATATCTACTAGACCACGCTGCTTCTCTACTGTTAATTTTGGGATTGATACTGGAGTCTCAGACCATAAAATAAGCGAGTTTACCTTACCATGGCTGAGCATGCCAATAGGTAGCTGTGATTTGGAGTGTTTATTTAGCCAGTTTCATCCTTCGCAAATGTCAGAAATTTGCCATGCAGGTGTGATTGCGATTCATAAGATTAATTGTGAAAATAAACCCCCAGTTTTTGAAACCTCAGCCCATCTTTAGATCCTAATAATGAGTCCAGATTACATTTTCAGTCCTGAAAACGCTGCTCATCACTGTGGAAGCTCCCTTGCAAGGCAATAAGCAGATAATGACCAGCTGCTTCTCAGAGTCAACACATAAATCAGTCGGTGGTTTTTATTGAGCACTTACTATACGCAGAGCACTGTACTGAGTTCTTGTGAGAGTCCAATACAACCGAGCTAGCGCGCAGTCACGTTCCCTGCCCGCAGTGAGTTACAGAGTACAGCGGGTGGGAAGAAAACAGAAGTTTTGCTTTGGCCCTTGTTGGTTACCTTCTATAATCCATCAATCAACCGATTGTATTTATTGAGCACTTACTGTGTGCAGAGCACTGTACTAAGCACTCAGGAGAGTACGATTAAAAAAAGCGTTTGCAGACGTGTTCCCTGCCCACAACGGGGTTCACAGACTTCAGGGGAGCTTTTAGCAGAAGCGGAATATCGCCCTTGAATTCTCCTTATACATTGCAGCCCTACCTAATGATACCAGGCTCAACAAGGGAGCTAGGAAACCGAGTCAAGAAGGCCACGGTGTCCAAGTGTGGCACTTTCACAAAAAGAATATACAGAGTAAACTTAAGATCATCAACGCAAGCAATCGGTGGTATTTTTCAGCGCTTACTGTGTTCAGAAAGAGTGTAAGAGCACAGTTCGAGTTGGCTGACACGTTCTGCGCTCACAACGAGCTGATGGTCTAGAGGGGGAGACCGACATTAACGTAATTTATGAATAATTTCTAATATAGAAGTCAGAGATGTGTGATAATAACAATTTTGATATTTAAGTACTTACTCTGTGCCAAACACTGGAATAAGTGCTGGTTTAGAGACAAATGAATTAGGTTGGACACAGTCCCTGTCCGACGTGGGGCTCACCGCCTCAGTCCTCATTTTACAGATGATGATGATGATGTTGGTATTTGTTTAGTGCTTACTATGTGCAAAGCACTGTTCTAAGCACTGGGGTAGATACAAGGTAATCAGATTGTCCCACGTGGGGCTCACAGTCTTCATCCCCATTTTACAAATGAGGGCACTGAGGCCCAGGGAAGTTAAGTGACTTGCCCAAAGTCACACAGCTGACAAGTGGCAGAGCCGGGATTTGAACCCACGACCCCTGACTCCAGAGCCCGTGCTCTTTCCACTGAGCCACGCTACAGATGAGGTAACTGAGGCCCAGAGAGGTGAAGTGATTTGCCCAGGTTCACACAGCAGGCTCGTGGCGGACCTGAGATTAGAACCCATGACCTTCGGACTGCCCTGCTGTATCTACTGCGCCATGCTGCTTCGCTGTGGGCTCTTGAAGTGCCGTGGGCGATGTGTACAGAGCCGCTGTACTCATTCATTCATTCATTCATTCATTCATTCATTCAATCGTATTTATTGAGCGCTTACTGTGTGCAGAGCACTGGACTAAGCGCCTGGGAAGTACAGGTCGGCAGCAGGTAGAGACGGTCCCTACCCAACAACGGGCTCACAGTCTAGAAGGGGGAGACAGACAACACAACAAAACATGTGGACAGGGTCATCAAAATAAATAGAAAGAAAGCTTGATGCACATCATTCACAAAAGAAATAGAATAGTGAATATGTACAAGTCAAATAGAGTAATAAATCTGTACAAACATCTATACAGGTGCTGTGGGGAGGGGAAGGAGGTAGGGCGGGGCGGGATGGGGAGGAGGAGAGGAAAAAGGGGGCTCAGTGTGGGAAGGCCTCCTGGAGGAGGTGAGCTCTTAGTAGGGCTTTGAAGCCCTAATAATAATAATAATAATAATGGCATTTATTAAGCGCTTACTATGTGCAAAGCACCGTTCTAAGCGCTGGGGAGGTTACAAGGTGATCAGGTTGTCCCACGTGGGGCTCACAGTCTTAATCCCCAATTTACAAATGAGGTAATTGAGGCCCAGAGAAGTGAAGTGACTTGCCCAAAGTCACCCAGCTGACAGTTGGCGGTGCTGGGATTTGAACCCGGGACCTCTGACTCCAAAGCCCGGGCTCTTTTCCACTGAGCCATGCTGCTTCCCTGCAGCCCTGCCGTACCCTAGACTCCAGCCTCATCAGCCCCACTGTCCCTCACCCCAATAACCATTTCAGCCATCAGGTCATCATCATCATCATCAATCGTATTTATTGAGCGCTTACTGTGTGCAGAGCACTGTACTAAGCGCTTGGGCAGTACAAATTGGCAACATATAGAGACAGTCCCTACCCAACAGTGGGCTCACAGTCTAAAAGGGGGAGACAAAACCAAACATACTACAAAATAAAATAGAATAGATATGTACAAGTAAAATAAATAAATAGAGTAATAAATATGTACAAACATATATACATATATACAGGTGCTGTGGGGAAGGGAAGGAGGTAAGATGCGGGGGATGGAGAGGGGGACGAGGTCATCATGCAGCGGTCCAGAGACGGCCGTGTAGCCCTATCAGCCTCATTGAATTATTCTAGTCATTAAATAATTCATTTGATAATTCTGTTTCTTTCATTATTGATGTATATATCTATAATTCCATTTATTGACATCGAGGCTGTTGATGTTGTTTTGTTTTGTTGTCTGTCTTCCCCCCTTCTAGACTGTGAGTCCGTTGTTGGGTAGGGATTATCTCTATCTGGTGCCGAATTGTACTTTCCAAGCGGTTAGTCCAGTGCTCTGCACACGGTAAGCGCTTGATAAATACGATTAGGTGGATTTAATATTTATTAGGATACGCTAATCAGCATTCATAACAATGGAATGCCCTGCCCTCAAGGGCCTAATCATTCATTCAATCCTTGGTATTGATGAGCGCTTACAATGTGCAGAGCACGGCACTACGCCCTTGGGGGAGAGTACAGTGTAACAGAATTAGCAGGCACGTCCCCTGCCCACAGTGAGCTTGCAGTCTAGAGGGGTAGGCAGACATTAATAAAAATACCTAGCCCAATGTTGGGTAGGGACTGTCTCTATATGTTGCCAATTTGTACTTCCCAAGCGCTTAGTACAGTGCTCTGCACATAGTAAGTGCTCAATAAATACGATTGATGATGATGATGATGATGGAAGAGGGGTTGTAAGCGTGAAACTAGGGAAGTAGTAAAGGGCAGGCAGACCTGGAGTGTGATACAGCCCACAAAGGATTCTGCTTACTAGGTGCCTTCCTCCGAGGGGCTTTGCGCTGAAGCGTCTCCTTATAGTGTCAAAAATCTCTGAGTGTGTTTGGGGGGAAAAGAAAAAAACCAAACCGAGGTATTATAATATAAGTCTAGGCCATTATTAGACTATCAATCCGTTAACATTTGGAAATTGTGCTCAGGCATGCCTTTTCAGAGACTGCGAGTGGTCCCTTTTTTATTTTCATTTTTTAAAAAGCTTTAACACGATTGCGGCGGAACACCCCCAGTAGACCCGGAAGACGCCCCTGAAAACTGAAATGGGGGTGGGATGGAGTCCAATTTAAGAATCTAGCAACCGGCCTGCTTTATTTCTGGTTTACTGTCTTGTGGCATGACCTCAATAGGTTTCAAAGACCCGTGTAGGCCGGGAAGGGGGATTTTCAAGGACGCGTCGCTGTTCCCTTGGGAGACTTGACCGGCTGTGGGCTCACGCGTTGGGGCGAAGGGTTGATAGAGTCGCCAGCAATTGATGAGGGGATCAGTCACGCCCCACCCACAGAAGATGATCATTTTACCCGCTGACAGTTTTAAAGCTTTCTCACGACGCTCTCCAGCTGTCATCCCATCTCCGGGGTCCCATACCGGTCCAAATTTATGGAGCAGAAGTCTTGGGGACAGGCCTGCAAGTCAGAGGACCTGGGTTCTAATCCCGGTTCGGCCACCCCCCTGCTAGACCGGGAGCTCGTTGTGGGCAGGGATCTCCTCTCTTTTTTGCCATATTGTATTTTCCCAAGCGCTTAGTACAGTGCTCTGCACACAGTAAGCGCTCAGTAAATACGATTGAAGGAACGAGTGAATATTGTCTTGGGTAAGCTACTACTTTGTGCCTCAGTTTCCTCATCTGTAAAACAGGGATTCAGTACCTGTTCTCCCTCTCCATTAGATTGTGAGCCCAATGTGGGACAGGGACTCTGTCCACCCTGACTATCTTGTATCTACTTCAGTGCTTAGTACAGTGCCTGGCACATACTAAGTGCCTCACAAACACCACAGTGATTATTTTTAATCTTTTTTCCGTGACATTTCATGACTTACTATGTGCCAGGCGCCGTTGTAAGCACTGGAGTAGATGCGAGCTAGTCCATGTCCCACATGGGGCTCACTGTCTAAATCCCCATTTTACAGATGAGGTAACCGAGGCCCAGAGTAGTGAAGTGACTTGCTCAAGATCACACAGTGGACAAGGGCCAGAGTCGGGAATAGCATCTAGGTTCCCAGGTCTGTGGTGTATCCACTAGGTCACGCTGCTTCTCTCTTTATTATAATAATAATAATAATAATAATAATAATTATTATTATCATTATCATCATCATCATCATCACCATTATCATTATCATTATTATCATTATCATTTATACTCCCACTGGGCCTATACTGTGTTTTAATCCTCCTTGACCTGTTTTGGCATCATTTTCAATTCCCTCCTCCTGGAAAAACTACCATCACTGTCATCATCAGTGGGGTTGATTGAGTGCTTCCTGCGGGCAGAGCACTGTAATAAGTGCTTAGGAGGGTACTCTCCCGCTTGATTTCATTGACCACCCAGCAGTCATCCAGTTCTCCCACCTCCTTGGCCATCACTTCCCAGTTTTCTTCTCTCTAACGCCTTCCTCTTCCCAATCTTTTAAATGTAGGAGCTTGACAAGGCTCTGTTCTGGGTCCCCTTCTCGTCTCACTTTCTGCCTCATGGACGCAATCGGTGGCGTTTATTGAGCACTTTCTGTGTGCAGAGCACTGTACTGAGTGCCGGCTAGCTTATTCGCTAACATAATAGTATTGAATAATTATGGTGTTTGTCAAGTGCTTACTATACTGTACTAAACCTTGGGGTGGATGCAGGCAAACTGGGTTGGACACAGTCCTTGACCCATGTGGGGCTCCCAGTCTCGTTCCCCATTTTACAGATGAGGTAACTGAGGCCCAGAAAAGTGAAGTGACTTGCCCAAGGTCACACAGCAGACAAGTGGTGGAGCCGGGATTAGAACCCACAACCTCTGACTCCCAAGCCCGGTCTCTTCCCACTAAGCCACGCTGCTTCTGTAGTAATAATTATACTGTCTGTTAAAATAAGAAGCTCACAGTCCAGAGGGGGAGAAAGACATTAATATGAGTAATGTACATATTTGTTACTCTATTCATTTTACTTGTACATATCTTTTCTATTTATTTTATTTTGTTAGTATGTTTGGTTTTGTTCTCTGTCTCCCCCTTTTAGACTGCAAGCCCACTGTTGGGTAGGGACCGTCTCTGTATGTTGCCAACTTGTACTTCCCAAGCGCTCTGCACGCAGTAAGCGCTCAATAAATATGATTGATGATGATGATGAGTAAATCAGTAATTTATACTGTGTAATATAAAGATATGTACACTAGTCCTATGGGTCTGGGGGTGAGGCGTGTGTCACACGAACAAAGGTCCCCCAGATTGAAGTGCCTTTAGTAGATTCTTTCCTTTGCAGGAAGTTCTTCCTCCCATTTGTACTCACTTTTTGGAAGTTGGAATCCAATTAATCCCACCGTAGTAGTCATTAACTTCTGTCATTGTCACGGATCATTTGAATCATAACTATTTTTAATATACTATTAACAAAGAGAACGTAGAAGACTTAAAAGAACCGGTGCCCCACAGGATTCCCCGGTGCTTTGGAATTGCTCGTTTCTCATTTCCCAAATAAAAGAGCAAAACATTGACATG